>NC_091439.1:76475734-76728604 GCF_964237555.1 Oryctolagus cuniculus | reverse complement strand
AGAGAGACAAAGAAGGACACTATGTAATGATTAAGGGACCAATTCAACAGGAAGACGTGACTATAACAAATGTATACACACCAATGCCAGAGCTCCTGGCTATTTAAAACAAATGTTAATGGAGTAAAGGGAGACATAGACTCCAATACAATAGTAATGGGGGACTTCAACACCTCACTTTCATCAATGAATAGCTCAGCTACACAAAAACTCAACAAAGAACATGATGGACCAAATGGACCTGATATCTATAGAACTTTTCATCCCCCAGTTGGAGAATATACATTCTTTTCATAAGTATGTGGAACTTTCTCTAGAATGGAACATTTACTAGGCTATAAAGTAAGTCTCAGCAAATTAAAAAAAATTAAAATCATATGATGCATTTTTCTGACCACAATCCAATGAAGCTGGAAATTAACAACTTAAGAATCTCTGCAAAATATGCAAACACATGAATACTGAACAACATCCTCCTGAATGAACAGTGGGTCATAGATAAAAATAAAAAAATTCCTGGATATGAACAAAGATGACAATAAAACATAAAAACTGATGGGATACAGTAAAAGTAGTGCTCCTGGCTTCGGATCAGCACAGTGCGCCAGCCGCAGTGCGCTGGCTGCAGCAGCCATTTGGGGGTGAACCAATGGAAAAAGGAAGACCTTTCTCTCTGTCTCTCTCTCACTGTCCACTCTGCCTGTCCAAAAAAAAAAAAAAAGAAGAAGAAGAAGAAGAAGAAGCAAATTTGTAGCAACTGGTGCCTACATCAAGAAATTGGAAAGGCAACAAATGAATGAGCTATCAATGCATCTTAAGGTTCTAGAAAACTAATAGCAAACTCAAATCAGAAGGAAAGACATAATTAAATTTAGAGAAGGAATAAGTAGGAAGAAAAAAAGTTAAAATTAGAGAATAAACAAGATTGAAACAAAAAATGCAAAATATCAGTGAAATGAAGAGCTGGTTTTTTGAAAAACTAAACAAAATTGATACATCACTGGCAAAACTAACCAAAAAAGAGGGGAAAGACTCAACTCAATAAAATAAGAGATGAAAAAGGAAAATGTAAGAACAGATATAACAGAGATAAAAAGAATCATCAAGAATTACTGCAACAAGCTGTATGCTAACATGAAACAAGATATAGACAGAGTCCTGGACACATGCAATCTACCAAAATTGAGTCACAAACACATAGAAAACCTAAACAGACCAATAACCAAGAAGGAGATTGAATCAGTAATAAAGATCCTACCAACAAAGAAAAGCCCAGGACCGGATGGCTTCTCTACTTAATTTTTTTTTTTTTTTTGACAGGCAGAGTTAGACAGTGAGAGAGAAAGACAGAGAGAAAGGTCTTCCTTCCTTTGGTTCACCCCAAAATGGCCACGATGGCTGGCGCACCATGCCAATCTGAAGCCAGGAGCCAGGTGCTTCCTCCTGGTCTCCCTATGTGGATGCAGGGCCCAAGTACTTCGGCCATCCTCCTGCCTTACCAGGCCACAGCAGAAAGCTGGACTGGAAGAGGAGCAACCAGGACAGGACCAGCGCCTTCACTACTTAATTCTACCAGATGTTTAAATAAAGACCAATTTTAATTCTTTTCAAACTATTCAAAACAACTGTAAAGGAAGCAATCCTCCCAGACTCCTTCTATGAAGACAGCATCACCTTAATTCCTAAACTTGAAAAAGATACAGCAGATAAAGAGAACTATAGACCAACATCCCCAATGAACATGTATGCAAAAATCCTCAAAAATACTAGCTAATCAAATCCAACAACAATTCAGAAATATCATTCACCCAGACCAAGTGGGATTATCTCTGGTATGTAGCGATGGTTCAACATTCACAAATTAATAAACGTAGTACATCACATTAACAAATTAAAGAACAAAAACCATATGGTTATCTCAATAAATGCAGAGAAAGTATTTGATAAAATACAATATCCTTTTATGATGAAAACCTTAAGAAAATGGGGTATAGAAGGAACATTCCTCAAGACATTCAAGGCAATTTATAACAAACCCACAGCCAGCAGCATATTGAATGTGGAAAAGTTGGAAGCATTTCTACTAAAATCCAGAACCAGACAAGGATGCCCACTTTTACCATGCTATTCAATATAGTCCTGGAAGATTAAGCCAGAACCATTATGCAAGGAAAAGAAATCAAGGGGATGCAAATTGGAAAGGAGTAAGTCAATCTATCCCTATTTGCCGATGATATGATTCTATATATAGGGAACCAAGAGGCTCCACTGAGAGACTATTGGAACTCATAAATGAGTTTGTTAATTTAACAAGATATAAAATTAACACACAAAAATCAATAGCCTTTGTATACACAAACGATATGGCTGAGAAAAAAGTTCAAAGATCAATCCCATTCACAATAGCCACAAAAATTAAATATCTTGGAATTTTACTTTAAAATTTAACCAATGAGGTCAAAGATCTCTATGATGAAAATTATGAAACATTCAAGAAAGAAATAGAAGAAAAATGGCAAAAATTTTCCATGTTTGTGGATTGGAATAATTAATATCATCAAAATGTTCATACTACTGAAAGCAATTTACAGATTCAATGCTATCCCAATAAAAATACCAATGACATTCTTCTCAGATCTAGAAAAAACAATGCTAAAATTTTATGGAAACACAAGAGATCCTAAATAGCTAAAGCAATCCTAAACAAGAAAAACAAAGCTGGAGATACAATGGTACCAGACTTAAAGACATATTACAGGACAGTTGTAATCAAAATAGCTTGGTACTGGCACAGAAATAGACATGTAGATCAATGGAACAGAACAGAACCCCCAGAAATCAATTCACACAACAACAACCAACTAATCTTTGACAAAGGAGCTAAAGTCAATCCCTGGAGAAAGGACAACAAATTGTGCTAGGAAAATTGGATCTCTGTGTGCAGAAGTATGAAACAAGATCCCTGCCTTACCCCTTATACAAAAACCAACTCAAAATGGATCAAGGATCTAAATCTACAACCTGATACCATCAAATAACTAGAAGAGAACATTGGGGAAACTCTGTAAGAAATTGGCAAAGGCAAAGACTTTTTGGAAAAGACTCCAGAAGCACAGGCAATCAAAGCAAAAATAGACAAATGGGATTACATTAATCTAAGAAGTTTCTGCACTGCAAAGAAAACACTCAGGGGGTGGGAAGTATCATGTTTCTGAATCTATATAGGAAACAAATGAAATCTTTCTACTTTACATAAAATTTTAAAAATAATTTTAAAAATGAAAATTATTATATTTATATTTTGGGAACTAATTTTAAGGAAGCACTTTTTTTTTTGACAGGCAGAGTGGACAGTGAGAGAGAGAGAGAGACAGAGAGAAAGGTCTTCCTTTGCCGTTGGCTCACCCTCCAATGGCCGCCGTGGCCGGCGCGCTGCGGCCAGCGCACCACGCCAATCTGCAGCCAGGAGCCTGGTGCTAAGGAAGCACTTTCTAAATATTCATTATCTGAACTTTTGGGGAAAAGTGTTTAATTCTCTGGCTTGGGACAAGGAAGGAGAAATGAAGCTAGTAACAAGTTTTCAGGGGCTGGTGCTGGGGCACAGGGGATTAAGCTGCTGTCTGCCATGCCAGCATCCCATGTTGGTGCTGGTTATAGTCCCACTGCTCCTCTTCCGATCCAGCTCCCTGCAAATGTGCCTGGGAGAGCAGTGGAGTATGGCTCAAGCGTTTGGGCTCTTAGACCCACATGGGAGACCTGGAAGAAGGTCCTGGCTCCTGGCTTCGGGTCGGCCCAGCTCTGGCCATTGTGGCCATTTGGGGGAGTGAACTAACAGGTGGAAGACCTCTCTCTCTCTCTTTTTCTCTCTGTGCCTCTCCTTCTGTGTGTAACCCTTTCAAATAAATAAATACTTTTTTTTTTTTTAGAAAGGAACTTTCTGTGAATCTACTTATCCAAATATTTAACGAATATATTTGCCTTTATCATGGTACTGGATAAAAAAGTATTTAAAGAAAACTGCAATTAGTCTTTTCAACGTACAGAAATGAGAAGGAAATACAGCAAAGGGGATCCAGTTAAGTCAAAGACTATTTACAAACATCATTAAGCATTAGGGTTTGAACTTTTGATCTGCATATTATAAGACAATTTGAGTTTTCCTTCAGCTCCAATTTCACCTCCTTAGGCTTCCTCTTGCCACCTCAGCAAAAACCCGTATCCCCAGTTATTCTCCCCATCAGCCTGACTTCTGTACCAGTTCTTACTCCCACTGGCTTAGGTGTTGCTGTGTTACGCTGGTGATTTCAGATTGTTCCTAATGTCTGCACTTTTCTCTGATAATCTGCCCACGATGCTTTCTCCGTTCACAGTCTGGAGCTGGGGAGCTCTACTTCTGACTGATTTGCACAGGGCTTTGAACCATGTTCTGCGGCTCCAGGTAACCTGACTCATGACTGCTGCACAGGCTGGTGTTCCCTCTGCTTGGAATGCTCACGCTCTAGCTGTCTGTACAGCTTTCCTTTGGAGCATTGAGAGGCCACTCACACACCACCTGAGAGGGGCCTGCCTGCATTTATCTGGGTAAAATAGCACCCCAAATCCCTTCTCCCCCATTCCACTCATAGACTATCAAGTGCATACCATGGTTTAATTTTTTTCATAGAATCTATCTCAACTGATATGGTCATTTCCCAATTGCTTATTACCTGTGTTCTCCTACTGAAAGATAAATTCCAGAAGAGCAGAGATAATTTTTTTTTCACTGCATTTTTTTCAGATCATAGAACACTGCTTGGCTATATGATATGTAATCAATTGAAAAATGCTTGCATGGGATGTTTGGCTGGCTTAGTTATTAAGACATCAATTAGAACATCCACATCACATACTGAGGAACCTGGGTTCCAGTTCCAGGCCTCGTTTCTGCTCCTGACTCCAGCTTCCTGATGACACAAACCCTGGTGGGCAGCAGTGAAGCCTCAGCTAGTTGCGTTCTTTTTTTATTATTTATTTATTTATTTCTTTGACAGGTAGAGTTAGAAGTGAGAAAGAGAGAAAGGTCTTCCTTCCGTTGGGTCACTCCCTAAATGGCCGCCACAGCTGGTGCTGTGCCGATCCATAGCCAGGAGCCAGGGGCTTCCTCCTGGTCTCCCATGAGGGTGCAGGGGCCCAAGCACTTGGGCCCTCCTCCACTGCCTTCCCGGGCCACAGCAGAGAGCTGGACTGGAAGAGGGGCAACCAGGACTAGAACCCAGTGCCCATATGGGCCGGTGCCGCAGGTGGAGGATTAACTAAGTGAGCCACAGTGCTGGCCCCAAATAGTTGAGTTCTTACCACCCATGTGGGAGACCTGGCTTGAAATGTCTCTTCCTGGCTTTGAGCCATTACAGGCATTGGGGATATGACAGCAGACGAGAGTACTTGCTTTCTCCCTCCCTCCCTCTCCTTCCCTCTCCATTTCTGCATTTAAACTTAAAAGCAGAAGCTTGTTCAACACCTGAATAAACTGGTCGCTCAAAAACAACCTCTTCTGGTTCTTTTCTCCTTCAGTTTATCCCACACACAGACGTGAAATTAGTGTTTCCAGTTTATGATTCCAAGTCACTCCTTTCCTGAAAATTTTTAATTACTTCTGCCTGCCAGCTCAAATGTAAAGTTCTACTCTTGCCACTGCAAGCCTTTCAACTCACTCTTTTTGTTTGATCTATCCAACATTTGATCTATCCACCACTGGCTCCCTTGTGGCTTATGGTAGTTATGGCATATGCTGGTCTCTTTCCCCATATTTGACATTAGCTATTTAAAGGCCTTGTCAATCATTTCCACCCCTGTGGCACCAAGTGCTGCGAATCACAAGCAATGTTTTTGTATGTGCAGCATCCATTCCTGTGTCTTTGGAGGATGATCCAGTTTTAGGAAACCATCCTTCTCTTGAACCCAGGGGTTCCTTTTTTTTTTTTAAAGTGTTATTTATTTTCATGTTATTTTAAAGGCAGAAAGAGGGACAGACAGACATCTTCCATGTGCTGGTTCACTCCCCCCAGATGCTGGCAATAGCCAGGGCTGCTCCAGCCCAAAGCCAGGAGCCTGGAATTCAAACCAGGTCTTTCATAGAGGTATCAGGGATGGCTCAAAATCACCTGCTGCCTCCAAGGTGCACATTTGTAGGACACTGAATCAGAAGTAGAGGAGCCAGGACTCGATCCAGGCTCTCTGATAGAGGATGTGGTCATCGCAAGTGGTATCTTAAATTGCTTTGCCAAAAGCCTCTGCCAAAGTACTGTGTTTCAATTAAAGTGTATTGCTGGTCAACAGTTGGACACGTGGACATGCTTCCCAAGAACTGCCAAGGTCCACTGTGATACTCTCTCCCTATCATTTCTTTTTCTTTCTTTTTTTTTTTTTTTAAGAATTATTTTATTTGAAAGTCAGACTTACATAGAGAGAGAAGGGGAGGCAGAGAGAGAGAGGTCTTCCATCTGCTGGTTCACTCCCCAGTTGGCCACAACGGCTGGTGCTGCACCGATCTGAAGCCAGGAGCTTCTTCCGGGTCTCCACACAGGTCTCCAAGGACTTGGGCCATCTTCTACTGCTTTCCCAGGCCATAGCAGAGAGCTGGATCACAAGTGGAGCAGCTGGGACTTGAACTGGCACCCATATGGGATGCTGGCACTGAAGGTGGCAGCTTTACCCACTACACCACAGCACCAGGCCCCACCCACTATCATTTCTATCATGAATGTGAACACTCAAAACTGAGAAAGCAGCTTTGTTTTCATTGCTTGAAAGTCTTTCTTGCCCTCACACTACCTGCTTCCCAGAGCCCTGTAGCTGCCCTGGGTAACATTCTCTGGGAAGTCTGCATTCTCAGCTTTGCTTTCTCTTCTCTGGACTACCCTGCATCCTTCCACAAAATGCTTCTATGTTTTCTTCTCATTCTTTTCTTCAGTCTAATTATAGCCAGAGTTGATTATTTTCAATGAAAGTACTCTAAATTATACAAATATTTACCATACTGTCTCCTATATTATGAGCACTAGATAGAAAATTATTGATTTAATGTTACAGTGATAACAATGAGAATTAAATCATACAAACATGGCCTACTGCACTTAAAATGTGCATTGTATCCTGCTAAGTGTTTATTACACATTCACTCATTTGATCTTCACAATGGCCTTCCAGGACATGTACTTTCACTATCCCAACTTTACATACAAGGACCCTGAGGAGCCTGAATTTTGGCTAAGCAGGTTAAGCTGGCGCCTGGTATGCTAGCATCTCATCTGAGTGCCAGTTTTAGTCCTGGCTGCTCCACTTCTGACCCATCTCCCTGCTAATGTGCTTGGGACCCAGTCACCCATGTTGGAAACCCAGATGGAGTTCCAGGCTCCTGGCTTTGGCCTGGCTTAGCCCCGGGTATTGAGGCCAGTTGGAGAGTGAACCGGTGGCTGGAGGAACTCTTTCTGTTTGTGTCTTTGCATCTGTTTCTGTCAGTCTGCTCTTCAACTAAATAATTTTTTTTTTTTTTAATAAAGGACACTGAGGTACTTTGTTCAAAGCCATTCACTAAAGAAGTAGCAGTGCTGGAATTTGACACCAAGCAGTGTCTCTAGAGCTCTCTGACCTCACGTGCACACAATACTGCCTCTCTAGAAGGATCTTTAGAACAAATGACGCTTCCAAAACACTTAAATATTCTTTTACTTCACAACTCTTAAGTGTTCATTTTTTGCCTGGTCTTTAGATGGGAGCATCTGTTTGGGAATGACTGGCAGCTTGGAATTCCACAGCTTCTCTCTCATTTATGCAATAATCATAATGCATGATGTACGTGGGGTGGAAACATAAAGCTTTAATTATGATTGGGTCTTTCCAAAGTGTTTGGCTAAACTTTTGCATCAGAGGCAATGCTGTGTGTGTACCACATATTTCCTCACAATCTACCTCTGGTCAGCAGGAAGTTCCAGCCACCCTTCCAGTTAGGTTAGGAGCAACATGAGTTAGTCTGCTTCATGGAATGTGTGCAGAAGTGTTCCAAGATACTCCAGGTCTGGTCATAGACATTCCATGGTATCCTCATCTTCCTCTTTGCCTACTGAGCCAAGCTTGGAGGGTGGATGGAGTAAGATGGACAAGTGCTACTTGACCCATTTGACTACAAAATGAGAGGGAAATAAACTTTAATTGTGTGAGGCCACCAAGATTTCAGAGTCAGCATTAAAGAAATGTGTGTTAATTTATTTGATGTTATACACTGTTTTATTCACATTGCATGTACTTAGCTAAATTATGTTAGTAACATAAAGAAAAACAAGTGGCATAAGCAGATTGGAAATAAACACAACTGACTCTTGGTTAGCACGCAGTAAAACTGCAATGTACAGAAGTGTAAGAGAATTGCCTAATAGTTACAAGTATTCAGAGTTATCAAACAGTAGCTGTAGGTCTGACAAAGCGTTTTAGTCTATTTTATGCTGCTCTCATAAAATATCAGAGATTGGGTAATTTATAAACAATGCAAGTTTATTTGGCTCATGGTTCGGAGGCTGTCAAGTCCAAGAGTGTGGAACTGCAACCTAGCCTGGCAGAAGGGCAGGAAAACATGTGCACGGCAGAGTCAGAAATAATGGGCTGAACTTCACCCTTTTACTAGGAACTCACTCCTTTAACAAGAAACTCATTCTCTTGATAATGGTGTTAGTGCAGCCACGAGGGTGGAGTCCTCAACATCTAATCGCCTCTCAGAAGTCCCACCCCCTAATGCTGTCATATCAGCAGCTGAGGTACTGAGGGGGACATTCAGGAATGAGCCAAAGGGAATGCAGGGAATCAACTGAAGTGGCAAATGAGGCAGGTAGCTGATGTGCAAGAACTCTGAACAACGATTAATGCCCAAAAGAGTTCATTCTCATGTAGGTGAATATGGCATAATTTAGTGGAGATCTTAACTAAATATAAGGACTTAGAATAAGTGTTTTGGAAGAGAGAATGGATGAGTTGCTTCACAACTTTTAGAGAAAAGTCAATGTAGCGGCAAATATGAGATGTGTTTTCTTACCCTTGAAAAGCTTACACTGCAACATAAGAGAGAAAGAACTCTCTTAGGGCAGAACATGAGGCTTGTTCTAACAAAAGGAGAAACAAGGCTCAATAAGGCAGTAAGGCAACAGGAAGATAGTGACTGTACCTGGATGATGAGAGGGCTGCACAGAGAGAGGAGAACCTTACATATCCTGGTTGTACCTGCACAACCCAGCCAGAAACAGACCTGGCCACAAGGATTGGGGGTGAGTGGTCTGCTTGGGTGGTTCAGCAGAGGCATGGGGAATGAGACAAGGAAAGAGGGTCAAGGGGTATTTCATAACGGAGCTCCTACACTGGTTCTGATGATTCTATTCACTAGAATCATTCCAACCAGTGAGTAAAGCAGCTGGGATTTAGGCCCCTCCACACTTGTCAGTCGTTGGTGAGGGCTGCTCAGAGGAAAGCTCATTTCTGGGAGCTTCTGGCCCCCAAAAGTATAATGAGATCAACAGAAGAGCAAAAATCAACTCTATATTAAATACAAATGTGAAAATCTGCAAATAGTCGCTCACCATTTACTGAGTATCTCCTATTTGCCAAATGCACACAGTATCATGATTTCAAACACACAGCTGTGGGGTGGACATCACTTGGGACACCCGCATCCCACATGGGAGTGCCTGATTCCAGTCTCGGCTCCATTCCCAATCCAGCTTCCTGAGAACGGGTACCCTAGAAGGGAGCAAATAATGGCTCCAGTACCTGGGTCCCTGCCACCACCCACATGGGAGAGCCAGATTGAGTTTCAGGCTCCTGGCCTCGATTTGGCCTGGCCGGGGATGCTGTGGGCTTTTGTGGAGTGAACCAGCAGAGGAAAGCTCACTCTCTGTTTCTATTTCTCTGCCTTCCAAACAAAATGAAAGTAAATGAATGTTAAAAAACAGACCATTTCTGAGATATCAGTTCCAAAGTATTGCCACCTCACCAAAAACAGCTTAAAGGTTACATGGCATAATGGCGTTCTGGCAAGCAAAAGCGACAGAGCCTGTCTTCTGTAATACTACTCTTCGTAAGGCGAAAGAGAGAATTCAGCACCTGGCAATTCAGATTTACAAATCTAAACTAGTGCGATGATATCTGAGCAAACTTTCTAGTGTTTATCTGTAATCACTGTAAAACAAAATGTCTGAGAAGAATTTAACAGCAGTTTGAGTCGTAAACATAAAACCATGACCTAGAAATTGGAGGCATAAAAACATTCCAGGCTAAGCAGTAACTTTTAATATCCAACACTTTATACTTCCCGTTAATCTAGTCAGTTTCTACTACTGGAAAGTATCCATTAGAGTCATTCAGCAAACAATATTCTCTCCTGTTTTTTTTTTAGGATTTATTTATTTATTTACTTAAAAGGCAGAGTTAGGGAGAGAGAGAGAGAGAGAGAGAGATATCTTCCATCTGCTAGTTCACTCCCCTAAGGGCTGCAATGGCTGGGGTTGGACCAATCTGAAGCCAGGAGCCAGGAGCTTCTTCTAGATCTCCCACATGGGTGCAGGAGCCCAAGCACTTGGTCCATCTTCCACTGCTTTCCCAGGCACATTAGCAGGGAGCTGGATTGGAAGTGGAGCAGCCAGAACTTGAACCACTGTGCCCCATCTCCTTTTTTTTTTTTTTTTAGCTTCTAAAGTCAGAGCCTATCTTAAAATTGTATCCAAAGGATTTGATTTGCAGAAATGAGCAAACAAATTCTAATTTCATGCTACCACTGAGTTCACAGATGCTCAAAATTAAAATAGATTCGGGTGGATACAAGTCAGTCAATACTCATAAAGTTTTCCCACAGAAAAGGAAGAGACAATGCAGCCACATTACAAACAAGCAAAAACAAATCCCAAATGGCTATTATTTCCTATTAGGAGTCCCTTGCTACCCAGTAATTTGAACTATTCTTGAAGGGCTTCAGAATGCACAAAACAGTAGGGAACTCATGTAAGAACTAAAGTCAGAAACACAGAGTTCAAGGGCTTCCCTGGTACTAGATCACTACAAAAAATACTTGCTATGAATGTATAAATGCTCACGGCACTGATGATCCAATCTAAAGTTCCAATGTTTTGGTTACATCCATATTTTGCTGTGAATCAGTCATTTCTTCAGTTCAAAACCCAACTCTTTCATTTGCTGCTATATGAACTTGGACAATTTACCCCTTAGATTTCCTCACCTGCAAAAGGGAATTAAGATCACACAAGGTTATTGTCAGAAGCAAGAGAGAGAAGATGTAGAGAGGTGGGGACCAGTGTTGTGGTACAACAGATTAAGAGAGTGCCAATGATACTGGCATCCCATATAGTTCATCTGAATCCTGGCTGCTCTGCTTCCAATCCAACTTCCTGCTAATGTGCCTGTGAAGGCAGCAGATGATGGCCCAGGTGCTTGAGTTTCTATCACCCACAAAAGAGACCAGGATGGAATTTCTGGCTCCTGGGTTCAGCTTGGCTTTTGGCCATTGGTGAGTTGAACCAGTGGATGGAAGATTGATTTCTCTCTCTCACTATGTCATTCTGCTTTTCAAATAAATCTTTAAAAAATGTAGAGAAGAACTTCACACATGTCTGGCAAAAAGCCCCTTTCTCTCTTTGTCCCTGTTTCTGTACAATGCTATCTGCCTGTTGCAAGCCCCTCCAGGGACAGAAAGCTTTACTTTCTGAAGCTCCCCACAGTTAGTCTCATGCTTTGCACGAAGTAGCTTTGCATTAAACATGAAAAAAGTGGACAAACATTTGTTGAGGTTAATTGAGCTTAGACTGTGGTCCTATGTAAAAATGGACACATATGCAATGTCTATGAGTATGAAGAGATACAGAAAATGGCTCAGGAAACATGTGTGATGTATCAGCTTATGTGCTGCTCATGTGGATGATTCTGCCTCCTCTGTAGAGTAAGACTGAACTTTGTAATCAAGCCTGAAATAACACACATTAATGAGAGAGCACGTCCTTCAAACTAATCTCTATGGAAAGTCATTCCAGTATTTTGCTTTAACTCAGAGCATATTAAAATGAGTTTTAGAGTTAACTTATGAGTCATAAAAATCAGAAAATCAGCATAATTATTTTATAGCCAGATTTTAATTTTAAGCCCAAAAGTTAATATTTAATTACCACTCCCCAATTTAGTGATATGACATGGCTCACAATGATTTCTGCTTATTCCCCATTACCAAATAAGGCCTTAAACTATAAGAATGTCCCAATACAATGATATATGGGAAAATATCACATATGAACAATGCATATTCTTTATTTTTCATGTTAATGAAATATTGACACAAAGAGAACAGATTCAATGCAGCTCACAGATAGAATTCTAAGACTACAATGATATTTTTTTTCTTATTCCCTCCTGAATGATATATATTCTGAAGACAATTTTACAATTCCCAAAGATATAATCAACAACAGCAACATTGAATAATAAAGATGGCCTAAAATGTTTACTTGGAACAGAGTAACTCCAATGTTGATACTTTTAGAAATTTAGCAGCACATTGTTTGGAGTGTGCATATGAGGCTCTACATGAGTCCTATTCACTATAGGTAAATATTGTTTATATACAAATTAGGCCATGAAGCAGGACAGGCTCATAGTCTCCCTGTCCTCCTGAATATATTCCACCCTCCTGGGTAAATCCAGGGCTTAGGAGGACACACGACCAGTATTTTATTTCCCATCCTGTAAACGTCTCCTATCCCACGATTGTGTCTCCTCTACTCCAGTCACTTATCCCACAAATACCTAATCATATCGTCAGTCTCTCCAAAATTGCCAGTGTAAACCTCCTGCCCCCTACTCGCAGCTCTGTTGACATTACTCCCCCTCCCACATCTTCAGCCAAAGTGAGGTCTCTCTGTGTTTTACTGTGTGGCTCTTACACACCCTCACTCACCCCTATGTCCTCCCACCACTTGCACTACAAGCATCCCCCAGTGCAAGCCACCACTGTCTCTTACCTGATTGGTTATGCGGAACTCCCAAGGTGTCTGTCCCTCTCAGCAGCCTTGCTGTCAGAGTAACCTTCTGAACATGTGTGTGAGATTCCGGCCCCCTTCCAGGCCGTACCAACTAACAGCTTCACTGAGAGTCGAAGTCCTTATGATGATCTGCTCCCCTGCTGCCTCTGTGACCTCATTGTCTCTCACTTTCCCCCTGTGCTCACTCTAATCCAACCACACTGGCATCTAATCCTGCTCTGCAGACGGACCATGGATATGCTGATGGCAAGGCCCTTGTTCTGCTCTCTCTTTATGACTTTCCCCTTCACTTCCTTCAAGTCTCTGCTCCAGTGTCCCCTGGTCAATGACTCACTTTGACTTCCCTGTTTAAATAGCCAACTGTGACTTCTCTCCCTGACCAGTATACTATTTCAGCCCTTCTTTGCTCCACAAAAAATCACCACCTGATATAATACATATTTTCTCAATTATTTATTATTTGTTGTTTATTATATCCCCATTAGAATACAACCTTTATAAAAGCAGAGAACTTTGTCTATTGTCCACTACTATATTCCCTGACATTAGAACAAAGCTTGGCTCACACAGCAGGCATCCAATAATTACTTGGATTTAATGAACCCAGCTTAGAGTTCATGGTCTATTATCTCATTTATACTACTGCCAAGGAATTTTACATGTAAATATCTAGGTGGTTAAGATAACTCTTAAGGGAATAAGATGGGAAATTTTCACTAAAGTCTGGATTTAGATAAACTTCTAAAGAGAAAAATGTAGAATTATTCTGCAGCTGTAGAAATTAAACCATGGCTGTTAGATGCCTACTTGAAAGATGTGCTTCTCCTAACCCAGTTATTCAGAAATATAGTCCTGACCTGTTGATTTGGCAAAATAAAAGTGTATGTAGAGGCCAGGGTTGTGGCACAGCAAGATAAGCTGCGCTTGTGATATCCACATCTCATATTAGAGTGCTGGCTGAAGTCAGCTGCTCTGTTTCTGATCCAGCTTCCTGTTAATGTGCCTGGGAAAGCAGTGGGTGATGGCCCAAGTGTGTGGGTCCTTGACATATATGTAGGGGCATGCCTTACTTGAAGGTCTCCTTGCTCCAAACTGCTTCTCAAGTCTGTCTGCCTTGGACCTTTATATGTTTCTAAAGCAGGAAATTCTCCCTGATTGATTGAGGTGTATAATAAGGTATTCGGGTGGCGCCGCAGCTCACTATGCTAATCCTCTGCCGGTGGCGCTGGTACTCAGAGTTCTAGTCCCGGTTGCTCTTCTTCCAGTCCAGCTCTCTGCTGTGGCCCGGGAAGGCAGTGGAGGAGGGCCCAAGTGCTTGGGCCCTGCACCCACATGGGAGACCAGGAGCAGCAACTATCTGCTCCTGGCTTCGGATCGGTGCAGCGCACTGGTTGTAGCGGCCATTTGTGGGATGAACCAATGGAAGGAAGACCTTTCTCTCTGTCTCTCTCACTGTCTAACTCTGCCTGTCAAAATAATATTAATAATAATAATAATAATGTATTCTACATGAACCAATCAGGGCACTGACATCGGCATATCCTGTTTTGCACGGAAGTTTGTAGATTGCCCAATCAGGTCGGTTTGGGAGAAACAACATCTGAAAACTACATGGTCTATGTTTCTCCTGTCTCTTCCTCACTGCAGAGTTACATCATGTATGCTTTTTCTTTCCTCTCCAGGAGCCTATGGAGTGCCTATCAAATGCACTGTAGAAGCCATCATCAATTTCACAGTTGCTGCCCAGAATCAGCTGAATAGAAAGACAATAGGCTACCCCCTTTGTCAGCTTAGGATAAAAAGGGCTTAACTGATGGCTGGTGCCATGTCTCATTAGGCTAATCCTCCGCCTGCGGCACCAGCACACTGGGTTCTAGTCCCGGTTGCTCGTCTTCCAGTCCAGTTCTCTGCTGTGGCCCGGGAAGGCAGTGGAGGATGGCTCAAGTGCTTGGGCCCTGCACCTTCATGGGAGACCAGGAGGAAACACCTGGCTCCTGGCTTTGGATTGGCACAGCACGCTGGCCACAGCACACCAGCCATAGCAGCCATTTGAGTGGTGAACCAACAGAAAAGGAAGACTTTCTCTCTCTCTCTAACTCTGCCTGTCCAAAAAAAAAAAAAAAAAAAGGCTTAACTGAGAGTTATGCCAAAGGAATAAGTTTAAAAAAAAATAACATTGGAGCCAGATTTGTGGTTTAGTGGGTAAAGCTGCCAGCCTGTGATGCCAGCTTCCCATATGGGCACTGGTTCATGTCCTGGTTGCTTCACTTAACGCCTTGGGAAAGCAGCAGAAAGATGGCCCCAGTGCTTGGGCCCCTGCTACCTTTGTGGGATATCCACATGAAGCTCTTGGCTCTTGGCTTCAGTCTGGCCCAGTGCTGGCCATGGAGAACTGGGGAATAAACCAGCAGATGAAAGATTTCTCCTTCTAACTCTGACTTTCAAATAAATAATTAAGTAAGTAAATATTTTTTTTTTAATATAAAGTACAGCTTCAGTTAAATCCATTTTGTTTTAAAATCTTTAATGGTCCTCCCATTTGTACAGTTTTAAGTTCATAGCTAACTCTATTCTCTTAAACTTTTAAGTGTACAATATAGTTTTGTTAGCTAAAGGCACAACGTTGTAGAAAAGATCTTTAGAACTCATTCACGTCTTACATAACTGAAAGTTTATACTAATTAAACAGCAACTTCCCTTACCTCCTCCCCCAAGCCTCTGGCAATCACCATTCTTACCACAATAAAACCAAAAATAGAATAGAGTTAGCTATGAACTGGCAATCACCATTCTCTTCTCTGCTTCTATTAGTTTAACTATTTTAGAAGGCTCATCTATGTGGTCTTATATAGTTTTTGTCCTTCTGTAACTGACTTATTCCACTTAGCATAATATCCTCAGGATTCATCCATATTTTAGTTACATGGCAAAAGTCCCTTCTGTTTTTAAGGCTGAAAAACACTCCATCTCATGCATATACCACATTTTCTTTATCCATTTACAAGTCAATGGTCATTTATGTTGCATTCACATCTTGGTTATCTTGAGTAATTCTGCAATGAACGTGAGGATGCAAGCATACCTTTGTGATCCTCGTTTCAGTTCTTTGGACAAATATCCAGAAGTAGCACTGCTGAATCATATGGCGTTTCTGGTTTTAATTTTTTGAGGAACCTCCATGCTGTTTTCTATAATGGCTGTGATGTTTCACATTTGCATCAATAATATACAAGGAGTCTGTTTTCTCCACATCCTAACTCATGCTTCTTCTCTGCTGCATTTTTGGATCAAAGCCATTTTAATAATAGGTACAAGGTAACATTTCATTGTGGCTTTCATTTGTATTTCCCTAATGATTAGTACTCCATTCTAGCTAAATCCATACCTTGCCCTCTACTGCTATTTCCTATGGTAGCCAGAAATGTCTGGTTACCACTACAAAATCACTATGGTCTCCAAATCCCACCCTTCAGCCTGGAATTCTTCAGCACGAACCTTCCTCTCCTACTCCTTAGCAATTTGATGAAATCCTTGTCATTTTTCACAGAACCACTTAAATAACGAATTGCTCCTCCACTTAAAGGAGTTGGTTGTTCTTATTTTTCATTATATTTATTTTTATGAGTTCAGTGGCACTTGGTAATTTTACAAATTTATTTATTTATGAGGGAAGAGGAAGGAGGGAGAGACACTAGCACACTAGCTCTCATTGCTAATTCATTTTCCAAATTCCTGCAAAAGCCAGTGCTTGCTCATGCTGAAGTCAGAAGCTGGGACCTCAATCCAGGACTCCCATGTAGGTGGCAGGGACCCAACTATTGAGCTGATTACCTGCTGACTGCTTGGACATGCAATAGCAGGATGCTGGAATTGCGAGTAGAGCTGGGATTCAAGCCTAGACACTAAATAATGGGAAGTAGGCATCCTAAGCAATATCTTAACTGCCACAAAGAAGGCATGCCTGTTGAAAGATTTTCATAGCAATGGAAACACTCAGACTCCTGTTACCTTGTGTATAAGCAGAATGAAAAGCAGTACAACAGGAATACACATTAAATTCAGAAAACTTGGCTTCAAATACCCTACCGCTTGCTATTTGAATGGGTACTCATCATGGAGCCTCTGAAATCCTCAGTATTCTCCCTTACAAAATACAATTAATGGTAACTTACAGGTATGTTTTAAGTACTAAGGATTTCTGCTATAAATAGCACTCTGACCTCAGAATCAGCCCTTAAGGCATTCTGGTCTGGCTGAAAAGCCCACAAGAGCATTTCAGGCACAGAAAGCCAAGACACTGTGGCAAAAAATGTCCTACATGAAGGATCTCTGTGGGTAAGCCCACAGTGAAAAGAAGTGGTCATCAAAGAAGGAGGTGTGTTTCTCTGAAGGGAGGAGAGAACTTCTACTTTGCTTATGGCCTTGTCTAAATACTGATGGAGTTTGTGGATTCAAAAGGCTTCCATAGCCTAGGTAGCTCATGTCAAGAGCCTTGGGTTATCACTGACATCATATATAAGAGTGTCAACTGTTTAATTAACAACAAGAGTCACTGTGTACTAACTTACCATGCAGGACCTCTGTCCTCAAAGAGTTGTATTACAATTTTGTCTAAGTGCTCCCAAAAGATGTATCATTCTTGAGTGAGTCTTTAAAGTTAATTAAGTTTCTAAGAAAAAAAAAGTGAAATTAATTTCAAGATGCAATGATTTTGAACAGCCCTTGTCTCGACTATTGAGGAACAGTTTTTTTGTTTTGTTTTGTTTTTGTGTTTTTTTCCCATGCAAATTGTTGAACTTTTTACTTAGATTAGAATTGGTCTTCCGTGTATAAAGTTAATCGAAATGGATCTAAATAAATAAATAAATAGGAACTAAGGATTTCAAGGGCAGGCATGTAGCTAATGGTTAAGATGTTTGTGTCTCACATGGAAGTACTTGGGTTTGGTTCCAGGCTCCAGCTTCTGACTCTAGTTTCCTGCTAATGCACATTCTGGGTAGCAATGGTGATGTCTTAAATGACTGGGTTCCTGCCACCTGTGTGGGAGATCAGGCATGAACTCCAGACTACTGACATGAGCCCAATCCAGGCCCGGTCATACCAGACATTTGGAATAGGAGCTCACTGTCTCCCTATCTTTCTTTTTTTCTACTCAACAAATTAATACACTTTTATTAAAAGAATTAAGTGTTTCAGAAAAATCAAACTGAAAATGGAAAATGTACTGTGAAAGATCAAAATCACTTTTTTTAAGAACAGAGTACTGATTCATTTTCTAAAAGCAAATCTGGATAAACATATTTAATATCAATATCATATCCTTCAGTCCACTGAGGGTGTAGATCCTCACCCTTCCAAAGACAAGAGGACACTCAATTTGATCACACTGAGAAAACTAGAATACTGAATTAATAGCAAGAAATGTTGGGGCTGGCACACTGGTGTAGTAGGTTAAGTCTCTGCCTGTGTTTCTGGCATCTCATATGGGTGCCAGTTTGAGTCCTGGCTGCTCCACGTCTGATCCAGCTCTCTACTAATGGCCTGGGAAAGCAGTGGAAGATGTTCCAAGTGTTTGGGCCCCTGAACCCACATGGGAGACCCAGAAGAAGCTCCTTGTCTCCTGGCTCCATATCAGCCCACCTCTAGCTATTGTGGCCATTTAGGGAATGAACCAGCAGATTGAAGATCTCTTGCTTCCTCAATCTCTCTCTCCCTCTCTCTGTAACTCTGCCTCTCAAATAAATTTTTTTATAAAAAGAAATGTCTAATACCAATAACTCTTCTGTCATGAGTGATACTCTAACGGGCAACTTACTTTATCTGTTGCCATTCCTTCAATGATCAAGCCTCATTCTCTTTAAGGTAAAGAGCAGTAAGGCAATGCCAACAAAGTCATGTGACTTCCTTACTTTATAGCTAAAATGTATTGGAAACTTGCATCATTAACTCAATTATATCAAAAATGGCAAATTAGTCACTTTATTTTCTTCCTTTTTACAGATGAAGAAACCAAGGTTGAAGGAGAGATTAAGTAGTTTATTTAGAGTCACAGACAAAGTTTCACTCATTCTGACTCCAGAACTCAGTGCTCTAAGATATTAATGTATCTACTGATGTGTCTCCTTGATCGGATTGTTTACAGATAGCCCATGGCTTCATTAGTTACTTGTCACTCAAAGGAAAAATATTAATATTGCATATTTCTAACTACTTTAATGACTGGAGACACTTTCGCAAGCATTAATTGTTAATTCCACACAAAAAACAGTTTTTTCTCCATTGCAGATAACAATGAGGAAAAGAGATAAAATAAATTGTTCATAGTCACACTGCTGAATAGCTAGGTTAAAGATAGAGACCTTTGGATTGGTACCATGGTGTAGTGGGTGAAGCCACCACCAGCAGTGTCAGCATCCCATGTGGGTGCTGGTTCGAGTCCCAACTGCTCCACTTCCAGTCATCTAGCTCTCTGCTATGGCATAGGAAAGCAGTGGTGGATGGTCCAAGTCCTTAGGCCCCTGTACAGGTATGAGAGACCCAAGGGAAGCTCCTGGCTCTTGGCTCCACTGTGGCCGTCTGGGGAGTGAACCAATGGAAGACCTTTCTCTCTCTCTCTCTCTCTCTCTCTCTCTCTCTCTCTCTGCCTCTTCTTCTCTCTCTGTGTAACTCTGACTTTCAAATAAATAAATCAATCTTATTTAAAAAAAAAAAGCTATTGATGTACTTAGGATCTTTTTTTAAAATACAAGAGTCCTTAAAGTATTCCATGAACTGTCATATTTACTATTTCACTCAATTACTTTGAAAACATTCATTTTTTTTTTGACAGACAGAGTTAGACAGTGAGAGAGAGATAGAGAGAAAGGTCTTCCTTCCATTGGTTCACCCCCAAATGGCCGCTATGGCCAGTGCACTGCGCTGATTCAAAGCCAGGAGTCAGGTGCTTCCTCCTGGTCTCCCAAGTGGGTGCAGAGCCCAAGTTCTTGGGCCCCTGAGACCACATGGGAGATCCAGAGGAAGCTCCTGGCTCCCAGCTTTGGATTGGCTCAGTTCCAGCCACTGTGGCCATCTGGAGAGTGGACCAGCAGATGGAAGACCTTTCTCTCTTTCTCTCTTTCTTGCTCTCACTCTCCCCCACAACTCTTTTAAATACATATTTTTTTTAAAAAAAGAAAGGGGCCAGCACCGTGGCTCACTTGGTTAATCCTCTGCCTGCAGTGCGGCATCCCATATGGGCACTGGGTTCTAGTCCTGGTTGCTCCTCTTCCAGTCCAGCTCCTTCCTGTGGCTAGGGAAGGCAGTGGAGGATGGCCTAGGTGCTTGGGCCTCTGCACCTGAATGGGAGACCAGGAGGAGGGACCTGGCTCCTGGCTTCAGATTGGCGCAGTGCATCAGCCATAGCGGCCATTTGGGGGGTGAACCAACGGAAAAGGAAGACCTTTCTCTCTGTCTCTCTCACTGTCTAATTTTGCCTGTCAAATAAAAAATAAATTAAATTAAAAAGAGGACATGTATAAGTGTACACATTTAAAAAATTGAATGAATTTAAATAAACAATATTATAATGCATCTCAAGGACTTAGGAAAAACAAGGATAAACTAAACACAAAATTAATAGAAGTCAAGAAATAATAAGAATCAGAAAAGAAATAAATGAAATTTAAGCTAAAAAAAGAAAAAATGATCAACAAAATAAAAAGCTTGTTATTTGAAGAGATAAACAAAAATAGAGGAACCTTTATCCAGACTAACAAAGAAAAAAAGAAATATGGAAATAAATAAAATTAGAGATGAAAAGGAGCTATTACAACTGATATCACAGAAACACAAAGGACCGTAAGAAACTATTATTCACATGTTACAGACTAACAAATTGGAAAACCCCCCAAAATGGGTAAATTTCAGGGTATATGTAAAACTTACCAAGATTAAAACAAGATGTAGGAAATACAAACAGAACCATAACAAGTAATGAGACTGAAGCAGTCATTACGTCTCTCATCAAAGAAAGGTTTAGGATCTTATGGCTTTACAACTGAATTCTATAAAACAGTTTTGTAAGCACAACTGGATTGTGTTGTTTTCAGTAGTGTAGTGATTGACTGGAATGAGACCATAATTAGCATATTTACAAGTGAAATAAAACTGGAGGAATATGTCAAATATCACATAGCTGTGTGAGTGTGTACACACACACACACACACACACACAAACCATTGCCTTGTTCTTGTTAAAATAAATACCAAGCAGTGTTATTTGGGGTTGTCGTAATGTGCTGAGGTCAGATGCAACTTTAGCCAGTGACAAGCTTAAAGGCTGGGGGTGACACATTTCAGGATAAGGACATGTAAGGGAAAGAATGCTGAGAGCAAAGGGCTTCTGGAAGAATGTTCGTCCCTGAGGACAGAAAACACTGGTTTAAGATACCAGAGCTGTGGCTGCCTCTCAGTGGGGTCTGGGTGGGTTTGGGGTGACTGATGAGGAAGGTGCCAGGAGATTCTTAGGTAGTAAAGAAAATCTTCTGTATCTTAACAGGGTGACACCTGTGCATGGATTTGCCCAAACGCATCCACTGTACACTTAAGACTTACACGTTTTATTATATGCAAATCAGTAAAATTCCATCTTAAATTAAAAAGATAAAGAAGATAGTAAGCATCTGAATCAAGAGGCCCAGCCCCTTTCATCTTGCTTTGGAATGTTTTTTTGGGAAGATAGGATGCCTGCAGCTGCTGCCACAATCCTTTGACCCTGAAGAATGTAACACACTGAGGATGTCTCCAGTTCAGGAGGTGAAAGCCTGGGTGCTGATCCAACACTGGAAACACGTCTCACAGCATTTCTAGTTGCTTCAGAGAACTGAATGTCCTCATAGCTTAAACTGCTTTTAGCAGAATATCCTGTTTCTTACACTGAAAGTATCATATCTGATATAATCAATGTAATTGGAAAGTCCTACACTGAAATTCATAAAAGGATTTGTACTGGCAACTTAACTTAGCTATCACTAATTTTGATCTTTGCAGTGGTTAAATCGAGGGTCCGGTGTTTGGCATAGTAGATAAGATGCCCACATCCCACATCGGCATGCCTGGCTCCATCTCCTGACTCCAGCTTCCTGCTAATACAGATCCTGGCAGGCAGCGGTGATGGCTCAGGTACTTGGATTCCTGTTACCCACATGAAAAGCGGGACTCCCGGCTTCAGCCCAGACTCTCCACAGCCACTGCAGGCGTTTGGGAAGTGAACCAGCAGATGGGAGTGTTCTCTTTTTACCTGTTTGTCACTCTGCCTCTCAAATAAATAAGATAAAGCTTTAAGAAACTGAAATAGTCCAAGGATTTTAGTTATCTTCTAGCATAGTTCAAGATGTCAGTGTGATGTGATTGCCAAAAACACAGATTTAGAGACTGAGTGTGCTTACAGGATCCAGAATCAGACTCTATGCTTTCACTGCTCTTAGGCTACGCAGTATTGCAGTGTAATGGCATATTCTGCATACTGCATTCTGCTCCCTGGACAGTCACCACTGGTCCTCATTTATTCTCAGTGTAGCTTTGCCTGGGTGACCATCTTATACTTGAGTTCCCATACTGCTGGTAGTTCCTGAATTGTAGCTTTAGCCCTAGACGATCAGAAAGTGATAGAGCCAGTTTCCCCAAACATCATCTCCAAGTCCTGACTATGTTCTGTCCTCTCCGAATGTAGCTGGCCAGCCCCTTGGCCTGAGTGGTGTGAACAGCTGATGTTTATTTCTCAGAGATGGGGAGACTGTGAAGTCCAGGATGAAAGCATCGTCAGGACTGGTGTCTGGTGAAGGCCAAGCTCGTGGTCTGCAAATGGCTGTCATTGTTCATGGGATGGTAGGAGGGAGATGATTAATCCTGTCTCTTCCTTTTTCAACAAGGTCACCAATCCCACCATGAGCTCCCCATGCCCATGAGCTAATATAATCCTAATGACCCCCAAAGCCCCCAACCTCCAAATGCCATCACTTTGGGCCTTAGCATTTAAAAATGTTTTTACTAACGTAAAGAGAACAGATTTTAGTACTTCATAGGTACAGTTCTAAGATGATAACCATACTTCCCACTCTTTTCCCTCAGCCTCCCACAATCCCTCTCCTTCCTTCCTTTCTTCCTTTTTTTGTTATTCAGTTTTTGCAGAGATAATTTCAATCCACTCTATAATCACAGGCTTAATTCACCACTAACCATAATATTCAACAAGTATGCTTAGTGAAATAAGCCAGTCCCAAAAAGACAAATATCATGTGTTTTCTCTGGTATGTGGCAGTTAATATAGAACACAAAAAATATATAGGAATTAAATGGACATCTTGTGATATGATTGTCTTTTTTAGCCTTTGTTTATACTCCTGTGGGCCTTAACATTTTGAGACACAAATTTGGAGGGGACCAAAAATGTCAGTCTGTAACACCTGCCCTGCTAGAATCCTTAGCTTTATCCTTGGCTCCTTTACTATTCCCACTGGGATCCGTAGTCTGCCTTTTCCATGAATCTTAGCATTGCTATCTCTTGCCCACCCCACTGGCACTGTTTTAGTGTAGGCTTCATGTTAGCCACACAGTTTCAAGCTGTCTCTCACCTCTAGGCTTATCGCCTTCCCAGATCCCGTCCACTGCTGACAGATATGATGTTCCTGCAAAACAAATCTGATCATAACTATTCCTGCTTTCAGGAAACACGCCTTCTGTTGTTCTTCTTTTGCCCCCATGCTCTCTGCTGACAGTGTAAAATTCAAACTGCATGCTGTCTGCAACCCAAGCTTTCCCGCTAAATCGTGAATGCATATTGAGTAGCTCGTTTCCTTACTATTTCTCTGATTTCTCTTCCTTGCAAGGAAGTCTTTGTGAGGACTCACTCTCTCAGTCTGTCATAGTCCATTTTTTTGCTACTATAATGAAATACCCAGAACTGGATAGTTATAAAGAAAAGAGGTTTATTTTGGCTCATGGCTATCGTCAAAGGTCAAGGACACACATGTGGGGATGGCCTTCATGCTGGGAGAGTACCTGGGTGACACAGGCCACAGATGGCAAGAGCTAGGGAATGTGACGTTCTTACAGACTCGCCAGTGTTCTCTCCTGGAGACGTCATCTAGACGACCTTATTGAATCTTATAGATATTTATCTATTTTTGTCATGTTTTAGGTTACTTTGATATCTTATATGCACTAATAAAAAAGTTAAAAAGTGTTTATCAGAAATAACAAAGACAATCACTTTTTAATATTTAAAAAGAGATCTTGGGGCCAGTGCTGTCATGTAGTGGGTAGAGCTACCACCTGTGGTTCCAGCATCCCATATGGACACTGGTTGAGTCCCAGCTGCTCCACTTCTGAGCCACCTCTCTGCTGTAGCCTGGGAAAACAGTGGAACATGGCCTAAGTCTTTGGGCGCCTGAACCCACGTGGGAGACCTGGAAGAAGCTCCAGGCTCCTAGCTTAGGATTGGTCCACCTCCTGCCATTGCAGTCATTTAGGGAGTGAACCAGCAGATGGAAGACCTCTCTCTCTCCCTCTCTCTGCATCTCTGTAACTCCACCTTTCAAAAAAATAAATCTTAAAAAAAAGATACATTTTGGAAAGTGCTACAGACATCAGAGGAGCAAACTTGAGGAAGATATATTGTATTTAAAATCATTTTAATTTTCTTGTGGAAACAATGAAGTAGGTTTTTTTTACTTTCTATTGTAAACCAGGACACATTTTTTTTTTTTTCAGTTACCATCTTACTCTCAGCTTTGGTTATACCTGATAGTCTCCAATTATCTCATTTTATCTTAACACTGTTCTCCTTGTATCTTAAATTTCAGTTTAAAGTCTATTTATCGGGTTGGCATGGTGCTGCAAAATGCACTCCTCTCAGTTCTCAGGAGACGCACCCTGTCCCTCAGAGGGAGTCTGTTGCATTGACAGCATAAGCACTAAATAACAAAACCTAAATTGTCTCCTTCCCTGCTTCGGTAGGCTGCTACTTGATGCCATTACATTTCATTCCTTCTTCTAAGTCATGGCTTGCACTGGAAGGAGAGATGAAAACACTCCTCAAGTCTCTAAACCAAGTGCCTCTGGCTTTATCATCCATTGCCATATGAATCAACAACAGAACAGCATGGGTTGTGAATTTGGTAAATCACAGGAAGCCTCCTGAGGAAACGTCTCTCATCAGCTCCATCATGATGGATTGCAATATAACTGAGAAAGAAATAAGATGCATTCCTTTTTCTCCCACATCTGAAGGATTTGGTTTGGATGTTTATCCTTGGACTCTCATCTGTGGTTCTAGAGAGACCAACATGCATTTACCCAACATGTAAAGGATATGTTACAAATTATTCACCAATGTACACAGTGTCGCCAAGGAATCTTTTATAGGGCTTGAAACTTCCCTAAGATGACAGCTACCATATAAGGGACTAAAAATCTGAGGTTGAGCTTGAACGTGTGCCAGACACGGGAGAGTCAGAGAGATACAATAACGCTGCCTCCAGGAATCTCCAGTCTGATCAGAAGCTGGCTCTCCTCAACACTGCCAGAGGCACAGAGTCCTGCTGTAACATCAGGCTACTATAAAAAGGGTGGAGCTGAGCCGGCTCACGCAAGTGCTCTGAGATGGTTTCATAGCAATAAGGAAACATAACACCACGATTCTTTCCAATCTTAGAAAACTACATTTCAACTTAATAAACATTTGATAGAGGAAACATTTCAGAAGGACATGACACACATAGGAATAATAATCTGAAAGTTATATCCACGAGACAAAGAATGATTTAAATGAAATCTTCAAAGAATGATTTAAATGAAATCTTCCATCCAAAATGATAGCAATGCTGAAAATTACTTACTTTTACAATAAGCAGCTTGGTCAGGTTTTCACATTTCTGATCTTCATGGTCTGCACATTCTACTTCAAACAGGGTGCTATAGTTTTCCAAGATTTTAGCCATTATCTTATTGCAAAGGTCCTGTTCTTTCATGCCTTCAAGTCCAGGTGACACACTAGAAATAAGAAAAGTAAAGAGAGGGATTATGTAGAAAAAACCAAAAATACCAGCTTAGTTGACTCACTTATATTTTGGCATCTCTTGAATGATTAGCTTTCTTATGTGGATATGTGAGATTTTCAATAAACTCTATGGTGATAATGCATGATGTTTTTTGGACAACTGGAAGTTCCCAAGAGCTGAATTAATAGTTCACACTGAATAAGAAAACTACAGGCTATTCAGGAAGAAGTAACAGATTAACACTGATATTAGTAAGGCTTTTTAATATGTTAAAATTGTTACACATAACATTTTTAAAAATTTTTAAAAGATTTATTTATTTATGTGAAAGGCACAGTTACAGAGAGGCAGAGGCAGAGACAGAGAGAGACTGAGGTCTTCCTTTCGTTGGTTCACTCCCCAAATGGCTGCAATTGCCTGAGATGGACTGTTTTGAAGCCAGGAGCCAGGAGCCTCCTCCGGTCTTCCACATGGGTGCAGGGGCCCAACGGCTTGCGCCATCTTCTACTGCTTTCCCAGGGCATAGCAGAGTTGGATCAGAAGTGGAGCAGCTGGGACTTGAATCAGCACCCATACAGATGCCGGCACTACAGACGGTAGCTTTATTTGCTATGGCACAGCGCTGGCCCCAACACATAACATTTATGTAACAGTGAAAAAGAATGAGTGTAATAACAGAAATACTCAGCAGCACAAATAATACCAACACAATCATTAAGGATTTCTTAGCTAATACAACAAAAAGTTTAAAACTTAAAGGGAAAAGTGAATACTCTTGGGAAAAATACTGGTAATTGTTGAAGCTGAGTGGATAAGAACATGGAAGATTATCCTATTCTCTCTTTTTTGGGGTATGTTTAAAATTTTCCATAATAAAGGAAGTTGAGAACAAGTCTAAATGCAGAATACACCACAAACAAAGCAAAAAGAAGCAACAGAATGGAAGACAAAGATCTTCTTCAGTAATACATACAACTGATTTATGATTAATAGGCTGTGCAAAGAACTCGCACTAATCACTAAAAAAGAATAAATATAAAAGGAAAAGACAACAGATAAAAGTTGGAAAACACATAGAAGAAAACACCTACACTATCCATAACCTAATGAAAGAATCCTTGCCTCAATGAATAACCAGTGAAATGCACACAAAAAGCAACACTTAGCCATGAATCAATACCCATTTGTATTATTTTCTTTTGCTGCTGTAACAAATTACCATGAACTGGGTGGCTTAAAACATAACTCTACTGCATTTCATTTCTGGTAGTCAGAAGAGCAAAGCAGTATCACTGGGCCAAAATCATGGTATCAGCTGGGCTCTACCCTCTACAGGGGCTACGGGGAGGATCTGTTGCTCACTCTCCCAGCTTCTGGTGGTTGCCAGCACTCCTTGGTTGTAGCTGCATCCCCTAATATTTAATTAATGCTAGGATCTTCAAATCTCTACCTGTTTGATCTTAACATGTGGGCTTCTCCTCTGTGTACATGTCCAATCTCCTTCTGCCTTCCACTTACAATGATATATGTGATGGCCTTCCAGGTCCACCCAGAGAATCCAGGATATTCCTCTTATTTAAAGGTCTTTATCTTATTCATGTCAACAGAAACTTTTTCTCCCAAATAAACTAACATGAGCTGCTATCTTGGGGCCAGTGCCGTGGTGAAGAGGATTAAAGCCTCAGCCTGCAGCGCCAGCATCCCATATGGGTGCTGGTTTGAGTGCCAGGTGTTCTGCTCCCAATCCAGCTCCCTGCTAATGTGCCTGGGAAAGCAGCAAAGAATGGCTCAAGCTTTAGGGCCCCTGCACCCATGTGAGAGACCTGGGGAGAGCTCCTGGCTTCAGACTGGCTCAGCTCCGGCCACTGCTGCCATTTGGAGAGTGAGCCAGCAGATAGAGGATCTCTTTCTCTCTGTTCTCTACCTCTTTCTGTAACTTTGTCTTTCAAATAAATAAAATAAATCTTTTTTAAAGAGCTTCTATCTTGGCCGGCGCCACAGCTCACTAGGCTAATCCTCGGCCTGTGGCGCTGGCACACTGGGTTCTAGTCCCGGTCGGGGTGCCGGATTCTGTCCTGGTTGCTCCTCTTCCAGTCCAGCTCTCTGGTGGCCCGGGAGTGGAGTGGAGGATGGCCCAGGTCCTTGGGCCCTGAACCCGCATGGGAGAACAGGAGAAGCACCTGGCTTCTGGCTTCGGATCAGCGCGGTATGCCAGCCACAGCGGCCATTGTGGGGTGAACCAACAGAAAAGGAAGACCTTTCTCTCTGTCTCTCTCTCTCACTGTCCACTCTGTCAAAAAAAAAAAAAAAAAAAAAAAAAAGAGCTTCTATCTTTGGAGGGTCATGCTCAGCCTACTAGCCTATCTGTGAGACACATACTCCAATATGCCTTGGAGTGAACTACATCCTGTATAAACCCCTGCCTTTGAGGGTAGACAGCACCTGTGACTTGGAATTCGGCAAGGGATAAGAGATGTCACTCCCATGATTAGAATACATTATAGGAGATTCAGTCTCAGCAGACTGCAGTGAGAGTCACCTGTTGACCTTGAAATAAGCTCCTGTGTTGTGATAAGGCCACATGGCAATGAACTATGGGGGCTTCAGGTGGTCCCTTGCTATAAGTACCCGGTAGGAAGCTTGGTCCCTAGTCATGCAGCTGCAAGAAAATCAATTTGCCAACAACCTGAATGAGTTTAGAAGCACAGTCTGCTCGTAACTCAAGTCTCCAAATAGAAATGTGGCCAAGCTGCCACCTTAATTTCAGCATTGTGAGGCCCTGGACTCCTGACCCATGCCAACTGTGAGACAGCAAATATTTGTTGCTTTAAGCCACTAAATGTGTGGTAATTTTTACAGCAACAATAAACAGGGAATATAGGGTTTGGTACCTGTTAGTGGGGTGTTGCTACATAGCAAATATCTAATCTGTGGACATAGATTTGGAACTGAATAGTGGGGAAAGCTGGAAGGAATTTGGGTAGTATCCTACATAAGCACAAAATGCCCTGAGCAGACTTTAAGGACACCACTGATGAAGGCTCTGGAGGAAATGAGGGACATATTGCTGGGAATTGGAAGGAGGAAGATTCTTGTTATGTTGGCAGAAAGCTTAGCAAAATTGTATCCTGCAGTTGTACGGGAAGCAGAACTTGTAAGCACTGAGCTTAGGTATATAGTTAAAGAGATTTCCAGGCTCTGTTTTCAAAGTACCATCTGGATTCATCTTGCCACTTACAGTAAAATATGAGAGTGAGAAAGAAATTGAGGGAACTTACACAAATAGGAAATGAAAGTTGATTTTTAAAATTCCAAGACTCTCCAGATGGCAACAGACACTAAAATTAAGAGAGTCACTGTGAGGCAAGCAGGCTCTACAGCAGAGATTGAGAGCGTGACTGCACAGAACTTTTTGCTAAAACCCCAGAGAGACCAAAATCCTGCTATTCAGCCATACAAAGATCCCCTTCACATGTTTATTGGTTTGTCTCACAGATCCTTGCCATCAACTCTAAGGGTCTCCAGGAATTCATAGCCATTGTCTATGAGCCAAAGATAGAAAAGGGATTATTTGGAAAAGATCTGTGGATATGTTTTCTTTTAAAAAAAATAATGGAAATGAATTCTTGCTAAAATCCACAACAGACTCAAAGTTCTTGTAAAGTATATTTCATCACCCGCACACAGCTAAGTTGGAATGAAAGACACAGAAAGGGCACAAAAAGAAGGCAGGCAGTTGGATCCCCCAAATTCCATTGGCCAGAAGTAGACTGATATAGCTACTCAGCTGTAAGCAGGTGCTGCCTTTCATGAAAAAGGAAGGCTCAGAGGGCAGAATCAGGGTCAGCGAGCGAAACAGAGCCACGGAGGAGTATGCTCAAGCCTTGGGAAGGGCTGGTCCTGCAAGGATGAGGGGGGAGAGGGGATAGGTTATGCAGTAAGTACAGCTGCACACGCAGTGCCACACGCAGATACACAGAGCCTCTGCAGTGTTGAGTTAATGGGAGCCAGGAGTGATTGGGAAACAGTCTAAGAAGTCTAAAAACACTAAGAAACATTGCTCTAGTTCCTTTACCATGTTATTGTGAAAATTTAATGCAAGATTCTAAAACAAGATCCACCTGGGGGTGACTGAACAACACAGAGAAGAATGAGGCTTTTGGAGCAAGGTGCTACCTGGAAGGGCTGAGCGAAGCACTCAGGATCTTGAGCTAGAAGACAAGGGTTCAGGTCCCTGCTCCACTGCTCATGGGATACAACTATGGGGACGTGGCTTAGGAACCTTAGGGTCTTCACTGTAAAACTGACACGATAGTAATATTAATATTGTAGAGGTCTTGTGAGAATGAATTTTTCACAATTGAGGGAAGAATAGTTTGCAAAACTAGGAGGTCAGAAGAGAGTCGGTGGTTGCCAGGGGCTGGGAAAGGGCAGGAGTGAAAGGGACATGAGGGAACATTCTGGAATGACAGAAGTGGTATCTTAATTGTGGTGACTGTGAATGAATGAGTCTTCTCTGAGCTTAGAATACTATCCTAAAAAAGGGCGCATTTTCCAAAAAGGAAACCTGTTAAAGTGAAATGAACACTATGAGAAACGGTGACTTGATCAGCCCTCACCCTGACTGTTGATGAGCAGCTTAATATGTTATCCCTCTTAGTATTTTTTTTTGTTTGTTCTACTTAATACTTTTGGTTGAATACTGTAATCAATACACAATTCTTCTTAAGTGCTGAAACTTAACTGAAAAGTGATCGCTGTAAAATATAAGAGTGGGAATAAAAGAGGGAAGAGATGTGCAATTCGGGACATGCTCAAGCTGACTTACCTCAAACGGTAGAGTTAGAAACATACCAGGGGATTCGAATTCAATCCCATCGAGGTGGCATGTACCAATGCCATCTCACTAGTCCAAGTGATCAATTTCTGTTCACAATTGATCGTAATGATAGGACTAAGAACCAAAGGGATCACATAAACAAGAATAGTGTCTGCAAATACTAGCTGATAGAATCAAAAAGGGAGAGAATGATCCAACATGGGAAGCGAGATACACAGCAGACCCATAGAATGGCAAATGTCCTAACAGCACTCTGGCCTCATAATCAGCCCTTAAGGCATGCGGATCCGGCTGAAATGCCCATGAGAGTATTTCAGGCATGGAAAGCCAAGACACTCTGGGTGGGGGGGGAACCTAAATGAAAGATCTCCACGAGTGAGATCCCAGTGGAAAGAACGGGTCATCAAAGAAGGAGGTACCTTTCTCTGAAGGGAGGAGAGAACTTCCACTTTGACCATGGCCTTGTCTAAATATGATCAGAGTCAGTGAACTCAGGGGGCTTCCATAGCCTTGGCAGCTCATGACAAGAGCCTAGGGTGATTACTGATGCCATAAACAAGAGTGTCAATTTGTTAAGTCAACAACAGGAGTCACTGTGCACTTACTCCTCATGTAGGATCTTTGTCCTTAGTGTGCTGTACATTGAGATTTAATGCTATAACTAGTACTCAAACAGTATTTTTCACTTTATGTTTCTGTGTGGGAGCAAACTGTTGAAATCTTTACTTAATGTATGCTCAACTGATCTTCTGTATATAAAGAGAATCGAAAATGAATCTTGATGTGAATGGAAGGGGAGAGGGAGTGGATAAGGGGAGGGTTGCAGGTTGGAGGGACGTTATGGGGGGGAAGCCATTGTAATCCATATTCTGTACTTTGGAAATTTATATTCATTAAATAAAAGTTAAAAAAAATTTAAAAAGGGTGCATTTTATGTATTCTTTTAAAAGTAAATTTCAAGGTATGTAAGTTGTATCTCAAGAAATCTAAACTTTAAAAAATGTATTTTGCAAACCACAAATAACCATACCAGTTTTTTAAATGTGCAGAGTAAGATGCTAGCTTTCACAGTAATGCTGTTGTTGCACACTGAACTTGGGTATTTACATGGGAAATGCTATCAAATTAGATCTTTCTAGTCCTGATCTAAATATTTAGTTCAAAACTAAACATTTATTCACTGTAAACAGCAATTTGCTAAGTTTCCATCCACTCTTTCTACCTTGGAAAATGAAGCAAATAACAAACTAACACTTGTGTGGTCGTCTTCAATCTTTATTTCTAACGTTGCTAGTCAACATTACTGGTTAGCCTTCTCAGCTCTCTCAATGATGATGATTATACGTACAGCAACCCCCTCTTAGACATGGGGGTTATGCTCCGGGAGCTCCAGCAGATGCCCAAGACAATGATGAATACCAAACCTGATCAATTCAATGCACCTTACCCATATATGCCTAGGATAAAGTTTAACTTATAACTGGGCACTGTAAGTGATTAACAATAAAAATATAATAGAGCAGTTACAGCAATATACTGTAATAAAATTTACATGAATGTGGTCTTTTATTTCTCTCAGTATATCTTAATATACTGCACTCACCCTTATTATAATCATGCAAAATGATAGAATGCCTTTGTGATGAGATGAAGTGAGGTGAATGACGCAGGCATTGTGACCTAGTGCTGGGCTACTCTTGACCTGGTGAAATGTCAGAAGGAGAGTCATCTGCTTTGAGTGATCCTGGATCACTGAACCATGATGATATCAAGAGTTGGAGACCAGGGACAGATGAAGATGGTTGGGGTACTGAAGAATTGAAGGGTCTTTTTTTTAAAAAAACCTTTTGCAATAACATCAATGAAATGTTGGTGTCTTTTTAAGTTACAAAAGTGTAGTTGCAGAGGTTGTAATCCTTTGGTGAGCATTCAAATAAATCCAATGCTACACTGCCTTTTTTTTTTTTTTTTTTTTTTTTTTTTGACAGGCAGAGTTAGACAGTGAGAGAGACAGAGAGAAAGGTCTTCCTTCTGTTGGTTTACCCCCTAAATGGCTGCTATGGCCGGTGCGCTGCGCTGATCTGAAGCCAGGAGCCAGGTGCTTCCTCCTGGTCTCCCATGCGGGTGCAGGGCCCAAAGCACTTGGGCCATCCTCCACTGCCTTCCCAGGCCACAGCAGGGAGCTGGACTGGAAGAAGAGCAACTGGGACAGAATCCGGCACCCCAACCGGGACTAGAACCCGGGGTGCCGGCACCGCAGGCGGAGGATTAGCCAAGTGAGCCATGGCACCGGCCGCTACATTGCTTCTAAGGACTGTGTTCCACAATTTTGTCCTTTAATGTCTGCAATTTGAAACACTGGCAAATTTTGGGTATGTCCACCCTGCTGGTTCTACTTCAGTTTCTTCTTAACTTTCCACTATAGAAGACTCAACTTCTTCCAATTTCTCATTTGTTAATCCTTCTCAATGGCCTTTGACATGTTCTCCCATATCAATCATGTCAGCAAATACCTTCTATATCAACTTGTCTTGCATAGGGTATGATTTTTCTAACTTCTCCACTGCTCCTTGGGAAGCCATTAAAATCATTCATGATTTCACTCAACAGGTCCTTCCAGTAACAGAGTTTTAATCTATCCATTATGGCTTTGGTGAATGTTACTGATGATGAATGTTTCAGTAATAATGGAAGATTTTAGCATCATGTCCAGGTTAACGTTTGCATTGATTGCTGGTCAAACAGGACCAAATACCTGGCAGGCATGTATGACTTTGACAAACCAAATTATCCCCTAGCAAGGGGACCAAGCAATGAGACTATATGTAGGGGTGAAAACCAAATCTCAATATTTTCACTTTAATGGCAAACAGATTTGGGATGGCCAGGTGCACCATTTATTAACAAGCCTTTAAATTCCAATCCTTCCTCTTCCATACGTGTTTTGTTTTGTTACTTTTGGGATGAAGTTCTGGTGGAATCATTCCATAAATAATATGTTTATCATCCACACTTTCTGGTAACACTGCCAGCAATGGGTAGACAATTTTTGTTTTTGAGAGTGTGTGGGTTCCTTGCTCTGTACACCATGCCTGGATTAGTCACATGCTCTACAGTGATGCCACACAATACTAATATGTCCTTCCATGTTTTATGTCCCAATGTCTCTTTCATAGTTTTATGTGAGCAAGTTCTATAAGGCATCTTCTTCCAGAAAAGTCTGGCTTCATGGCCAGTGAAGACTTGCTTTGGATGGTAGGATATCCCTTCTCCTTAATCAACTTCTTCCCATCTTGGCAGATGCAGCCTCTCCAGTCATTTTCCTATCTTTCAGTCCAAACCTAGTCCTGAATCCATGTAAGCAGGCAGTTTGGTATCACTCACTTCAGGGGAATCTCTCGTTCAAGTCCTTGTATGGGCTCAACCATTCTGGGTGCAACAAGTTGCTGTCAACCAGAACACATTTTCTGTTCATTTCTTCCATCCACACGTTGAATGCCTTTTCCATATTAACATACTTCCCTATTCCACAGTTATCACATACTGTGGCTGTAACTTTCACAGTGCCTGCAAAACTAGCACCAACTTCTTATCACTTATTCACAATTTCAAAGCTAGAGGATTCATTCCTACAATAGATCTTAGCAACCTCAGCATATGACTCCCCCCCCTTCCTTATTAAATCAAAAACTTTCTCCTGTTCACTTAAACCCTTCAAGGCTTCTCTTTTGCATTTCTGAATGGCCAGTGCCAGCACTCATTCGCTTTGGAGCTATGATTAAGTAACATAAGGACTACCTGGACACAAGCACTGCAATACCTCAATAGTCAATCTGAGAACCAAACCAGCTACCTAAGTGACTAACAGGCAGGTAGCATATATGGCATGGATACACTAGACAAAGCAATGATGCATGTTTTGGGCAGGATGGCATGAAATTTCATCATTCTACTCAGTATGTTGTATAGTTTAAACCTTATGTTTACTTCTAGAATGTTCCACTTAATGTTTCAGACCATGGTTGGCCATGGGTAGCTGAAAGTACAAGAGTAAAGCTGTGGACAAGAGGGGGCCCACAGCACAAAGTCTTCTGTGTCTTAATCTGAGCCATTAGGAACACAGAGTAATAATGGGTAAGTAGTGATGAGTTACTTTATTTGTAATATTTTTTTGGACTGACATCATTTGCTTCATTTTCATGAAATTTCATGAAAACATAATTTTTATCCAGGCCTGAATGTACCTATTGCATTATCACCTGGTTAAATTGTCCAGTATTGTTTGTATAAATTCTATGTAGATATTATGTCCTTAAATTATATCCTGCAATTCTAAAATGCTAACATAGGGGAAGGCATTGTGGTGCAGCAGGTTATACTGATGCTTAAGATATCAACATCCCATATTGGAGTACCTTGAATTGACTCCAACCTCAGCTTCTGATCCATCTTCTTGCTAATGTGCCTGGGAGGCAGCAACTGATAGACCAGGTGCTTGGCTTCCTGCTACCCATTTGAGAAACCTGTAATGAGTTCCTGGCTCCTTGCTTCAGCCTAGTCCAGTCTAGGCTATTGCAGGCATTTGGGGAGTAAGTGGGTAGATGGAAGAAATCAATCAATCAATCAATCAATCAGTCTCTCTCTCTCTCTCTCTTTCTCCCTGCCCTCCCCCACTCTCACTCTCACTTCTTCTCTTCTCATTCTGTCTTTCAAATAAGTAAGTAAACTTTAAAAAAACAAAAAGCTGACATGCTGGAACATTCCCCATTTCATATTTCCTTGCCAAAGAAAAATCTAACAAAAGAAATCACTCAAGGCCAGGTTTAACAACCATTTTAAGAGGTGTAAATGTTTTCAGGTTTGTACTGTCCTATCCTTGAATCTATTGTGACTGACCTATATTCATCTATATGTTATAAATGGAAAACTGGAGCTTTTTTTTTTTTTAAAGATAACATTAAATAATAAAGTTCCTATTGTTCTGTAGAATTAAGGTGAGGCAGTGGAAACTAAAATTTCCAGCATTGTTTTTGTGCCTGGTCTTGTCCTGGGCAATGTTCATGTTTTCAAGCACTGCTGGCATTGTTTCTAGTTAGTCAATTGAAATTATGTTTGTCCGCACCTAATTTTTGCCCACATTATTGATTTTACAAACAACTATACCACTTATCAATACAATTTAAATCTTTTCTTCTCAAAAGCACCAATAAGATGCAAAACTTCATACATGAAAGCTCTATGGGGACCAGCGCCGTGGCACAGGTTAATCCTCCGCCTGCGGTGCTGGCATCCGATATGGGCGCTGGTTCTAGTCCTGGCTGCGCCTCTTCCAATCCATCTCTCTGCTGTGGCCTGGGAAAGCAGTGGAGGATGGCCCAAGTCCTTGGGCCCCTGCACCCACTTGGGAGACTGGGAAGAGGCACCTGGCTCCTGGCTTTGGATCAGAGTAGCTCTAGCCGTTGTGGCCATCTGGGGAGTGAACTAACGAAGGAAAACCTCTCTGTCTCTCCCTCTCGCTGTCTGTAACTCTACCTCTCAAATAAATAAATAAAATCTTTTTTTTTTTTCAAAAGAAAGCTATGGTGTCTGGATAAATTGAAAATAATTTGTTAGTCTTTCAAACATGTTCAAATATCCAGATGTTTGCTATCAAATAACAATCATCAGGGTAGAAAAGTAATTTTTCAAAAATTATTACTAGACAACTGTATATGTTTTAGTCTATTTTAGATGCAAACTAGTGAAAAAGTAGTAGCTGATTATTATTCTTAAGGATAAGTATTACTAAATTTACAATGGTTAAGCAGATAGAATCTCGCTGCACCAAAACTGGGATATCGTTGCTTTCATTTTGAAAAGTTCTAAAAAGTTTGCAATGTCTTATTTCACAAAATATCTCACATGTCTTCAGAAAGGCTGTTAACAGCATTCAGGCAGAGAGCCCTGAGGTAAAAGGGTGGATGGGTTTTGTTCTAAACTGCTACCAGGATTAAGAGGCATGCCAATGCCAGTGCCCTGAAGACAAACAGTGTTGACCGGACACGATCCCTTTAGAGGGGCTTTAACACATTCTGGAAGAAGCAGAGTGCTCCGACTGAAGAGCTGAGTGAAATTTCCCACAATTCCTGCAGATACACAGGGCAGGGCTGGTGCTCAAGGGTAGACTAACAGAGAAGAGCCACAACTCCCTGTGACGGCCCTCAGCTCTCCTTGAAATGCAAGGTCCAGAAGCGGCCAGGGCATCTTTGATGTTCCAGACAAGCCGGGTGAGGCGGAGCAGCTGGACTGTGAGCAGGAACTTCGTGGAGAGGGAAGTGGGGCTCACAGGTAGAGGGCTATTGCTGCTGGCTGGTGCCTGTGCTCGGCTGCACACGGGGAGGAGCTGCCAGAGTGCCAGAACAGCCGTGCTGGTGGCTTTTGCTCTTTGTCACATGCATCCCCCTGGGCACTTGACTTCTCTGGAAACCTTCTCATCTTCAAAAATCTGAGTTTCGATCTCAATGACAACTTGGATCTCTTCCACTTCTGTCCTTCTACTGTTGTGAAGAAATGGTCTGATGTGATGGCACGGGTGGTAGGTGATGGACGACTTGAGAGCACAAGTTACCAAATACAAATACCAAATCCACACGCAAGGATTTTGTAGCAACTCAGCTTCAGATTGGGACCACTTTACATTGGGACCACTTTACACTGGGACCACTTTACATTTTAAAGCTAGAAGGGAAAATCTCACCTGATTAATTTCAGGACATTACCTACAGAAGCTTTTCAAATTCACTGTTAAAAGCGAATAGAAGTCTAAGTTTTCAACCTGGTTAGAAATTTTATGGCTACCAAAAGCAATCCAGATCAGACCGTCAGCAGTCTGAATGCCTCAGGTAACTTTTCATCTTATTTTTCATCATTTTGTCTCCGTACCTTAGGGTCCAAGAACAACAATTAACTTTCAACCTCAGAGCTTTTCATCATGATGCTTTTTCCTGGGAAATCTTTCCGGTCCATCTTCTCTTACCAGATTCTGCAGATCTTCCCATGCTCAGCCACACTGTGTTCTTTCTCCTCTATCAGAATTAACTGGGGCCAGCATTGTGGCACAGTGGCTTAAACCACTGCCAATGATGATGGCATCCCACATCCAACTGCCAGTTTGAGTCCTAGCTGTTCCTTTTCTGATCCAGCTCCTATGTTAATGTGCCTGGGAGAGCAGTAGAGAATGGCCCCATATTTGGGTCCCTGTCACTCATAACGGAAACCCAAATGGAGTTCCTGGCTCCTGGCTTCAGCCTGGACCATACTTGGTTGTTGCAGCCAATTAGGCAGTAATGGAAGATGGAAGACTGTTATTCTCTGTCTCTGTGTGTCTGTGCCCCTCCCTCTCAGACCCTCTGCCTTTCAAATGAATAAATAAATAAATAAATAAATTTTAAAAAATGAACCATTTCTTCCTTTTCCTCACATAATTCATTTACTCTTCTATCCCAGTATTTATTATTAAGAGCCTGTTGTATAACATGATTTTCTGGAGCTGCTGTGGTGTAGTGGATGAAGCTTCTGCCTGTGATGCCAGCATCCCATTGGGGGCTGTTACATGTTCTGGCAGCTCCACTTCCAATCCAGCTCCCTGCTAATGCATCTGGGAAATCAGCAAAAGATGCCCCAAGTGTTTGGACCCCTGCACCCATGGGGGAAGACCCAGAAGAAGCTCCTAGTTCCTGGCTTTGGCCTGGCCCAATGCTGGCTGTTCCATCCATCTGGGAGTGAGCCAGTGGATGGAAGACATTTCTCTCTGCCTCTACTTTCAAATAAATAAATAAATCTTCAAAAGTAAAAACCATAATTTGTTGTGAGGATATTTCTTGCCATTGCAGGGGGTATCTTTAAGGGCAGGTAATAAGCAGGTTACTATACATGGCTTAGAGGGAACTAAAGCATGCACATAACTCCAAAAGCAGAACTTTCCTTCATAGTTCATAGTCCACATCATTAAAAAAGTTACTCTCTTCCTTGTACATAAATGAGCCAAATGCATGTAGTGTAAAATGCAGTGTAAAGACTATACCCAGTGTTTTTATTGATTGCACTGGGATAAACAGCATATATAATGCATCTCATCTTCACAGCGAATACTCCTCAGAAAGCACGTTACAGGCGAACCCAACAATAGTTGACCTAAACAACCTTTGAAATGGAACAACTGGAATACTTCCAAATGGGTTAAGGAAACATTGGCAGAGCTTGCCAGAGAAATAAATACCAAGAAACTTATGGTCTTTACCAAGAGCCCAGCCTGTATTGTTATTAAAATTAAAGAAAAATTTGGACCCTCCATTGCAGTGGTGTCTATCCATATTCAAGTCTCAGTGGGCTTGCACAATGGTGGTTACCAAAACAGCAGGAAAACAGCTCAGTGTCTCAAATCCTCTTTACAACACTTTGAAAAAAAAAAAAAAAAACTGTTTTAAAGCCATGCTCAGCTTTGTGGTTTCCAGATACAATCTTGCAGGAACCTCATTCACCTTAGTTAAAGCATGGTCAAAGTGTAAAGTACATTAAAATCATCTTGCTCTTATTTTATTCTACACTATGGGTAGGTAAATGTACTTCATCTTAAGCCTTAGTCTACTGAATACCATAGAAAGGTTTCTTTAAGTAGCAAACTTGATTAACTTGAATTTCAGCTCCTTGCCTGTTTTTAAAAAAATGTGATGAAAAACACACAACTCAAAAATTTATCCTCTTACTCATTTTTAAGTGTTTAGTTAGTAGTGTTAAATATATTCACACTGGTGTGAAACAACTCCAAAACTTTTCCATCTTGTAAAACTGAAATGCTACACCCAAGAAATAACTGCTCCCTCCTTCTTGCTTATCATAACTATTCTACTTTTTATTTTCTCTTTCTATTCTATCTTCTGTTTCAATGAATTTTACTATTTTGTTTATCTCAAATAGGTGGAACCATTCAAGATTTGTCAGTTTTGACTGGCTTATTTCACTTAGCATAGTGTTGTTAAGGTTCATCCATATTGTAGCACCAGATAGGATTTCTTTCCTAAATAATATTCCACTGTGGAAAAAATATTGTTTACCTATTTATCCACTGACAAATATTTTGATTGTCCATACCTCTTGGCTATTCTACTTCATTTCTTCTTGTATAGAAGTCTTAAACAGCAACCAAGTGCTTAAACAGAGCAGAACAACAAAGAATGGGCTATGAACAATACATAAACTCTAGTGTTAGCCCTTCTCAAGCCAAAATGAGCCACAGTATTTGAAAATGACATAAATGGTTAGAGAGGCTGCTTATTTTTATAAAAGTGCTATTCTCCCTAAATTCTGGTAGTCTGTCTAGAGCAAAGCCAAAGTGAAATTGAAAAAATGCAAGATAAGGCAATGTAATCTGAATGACACTCAAAACTACATAATGTGCTATATGATGCTGTATGCTTTAGCCAAAGAGCACTCTGTTAATTTTCATGAATAATAGGAACTTTATCTTTAGCAAAAATGAAAATGAACTTGTTATCATGAACTTACATTACAGCCTCCCAGAGATACACAAGACAGCCATTGTCCAATCTACCAACTTGCCCTTTCACTCACCCACCAACAACTAAAGTATCAGAGGCCAGGCAAGTCCTGTTACTTCTGAGATGGATAAAGTCCCACAAAAGTTTGCATTTGAGGTAGTGGTGGAAGTGGGAAGAGGATATATGTTAACAGGTTTAATCGACTATTCAAAAAAAAAAAAAAAAAAAAAGGTTAGGGCTGGGGCTGGCGCTGTGGCGTAGCGGGTTAATGCCCTGGCCTGATGCACCAGCATCCCATATGGGCACCGGTTCGAGACCCAGCTGCTCCACTTCTGATCCAGCTCTCTGCTAATGGCTTGGGAAAGCAGTAGAAGATAGCCCAAGTCCTTGAACCCCCGCACCCACATGGGAGACCCGGAAGAAGCTCCTGGCTCCTGGCTTTGGATCGGTGCATCTCCAGCCATTGTAGTCAATTTGGGAGTGAACCCCCAGATGGAAGATCTCTCTTTCTCTCTCTTCCTCTCCTTCTCTCTGTGTCTAACTCTGACTTCTAAATAAATAAATAAATAGGTTAGGGAAGCAAAATAGAACAATGCTCAACACACTATAAGAACTTCAAGGACAGTAGCTGATACATGTTACTCCAACCTCCAACACTTCCCTCTCTCATTGCAATTTTCTCCAGTCCAGAACCATCAGGAGGGTGCACTGTAATGTCAAATTAGGGCAAGTTAAAGAAACTCTAGGCTTATGACTCTGACAAAGATAACCCTAAGAATGAATATACTTAGAATGGTCAGAATTGCTCAATTCTGTCTGGCATTCTATATTTAGAATTCAGAATTATTTATTAAGATAGTTAGAACTAACATCTTTATATTTCCCCTTTGTTCTGCTGACTGCACAGCACCAAGCAAAAGACCTCTTTTAACTTCAAACTAAAGGCAAAACCTTCCATCTGAATACAGGCAGTCCCTAAATAGTGCTCTAGAAATTCACTTTGCAAGTCGGCCACCTGGCATATGGAACACCATATCTCACAGGGAGAAAACAATTAAGCATGGAATTTGGATTTTTATCCCACACCAAAAAATTCTATTCTAAGTAAGATTTATGCTGCTTGCAACAAAGAAAAGATGAGTACAGCAAGAGCAGCACATTGCATTCTATTACGTTTTCACAAAATTGTTCATGAATCTGAATAATATGTAACAAAAATAATAAGTAGAAAGAGGGGACAAAACCCATTATTCCCTGCTTACTATATGTTGGATACTGTGTTAAATTCATGACCTAATTCTTAACAACTGTCCATGGAGGGAGGTATTGTATCTTATTCTCCATTAAAGATAAGGATACATGTAAAGTGAGTTAGAAACATGCCAGGGGATTCCAATACAATCCCATCAAGGTGGCATGTACCAATGCCATCTCACTAGTCCAAGTGATCAATTTCACTTCACAATCGATCACACTGATAGGTCTAAGAGTCAAAGGGATCACACAAACAAGACTAGTGTCTGCTAATACTAACCGATAGAATCAAAAAGGGAGAGAATGATCCATCACGGGAAGCAGGAGACACAGCAGACTCATAGAATGACAGATGTCCTAAATAGTACTCTGGCCTCAGAATCAGCCCTTAAGGCATTTGGATAAGGCTGAAGAGCCCATGAGAGTATTTTAGGCATGGAAAGCCAAGACACCCTGGGGGGGGGGGGGGGAAGAAGACCTAAATGAAAGATCTCTGTGAGTGAGATCCCAGTGGAAAGAACAGGGCCATCAAAGAAGGAGGTACCTTTCTCTGAAAGGAGGAGAGAACTTCCACTTTGACTATGACCCTGTCAGAATAAGATCAAAGTCAGCGAACTCAAAAGGCTTCCATAGCCTTGGTAACTCAGGACTAGAGCCTAGGGAGATTACTGACGCCATAAACAAGAGTGTCAAATTGTTAAGTCAACAACAGGAGTCACTGTGTACTTCTCATGTGGGATCTATCCTTAATGTGTTGTCCAATGTGAAGTAATGCTATAACTAGTACTGAAACAGTATTTTACACTTTGTGTTTCTGTGTGGGTGCAAAGTGATGAAATCGTTACTTAATATATACTAAATCGATCTTCTGTATATAAAGAGAATTGAAAATGAATCTTGATGTGAATGGAATGGGAGAGGGAGCGGGAGATGGGAGGGGTGCAAGTGGGAGGGAAATTATGGGGGGGGGGAAGCCACTGTAATCCATAAACTGTACTTTAGAAATTTATATTTACTAAATAAAAAAAAGTGACGCGAGATTACAGATCATGTGATTCCATTTATATGGAACATCCAGAAAATCCACAGAGACAAAAAAGTAGACTAATAGTTGGCTAGACATTGGATTAACTGTAAAATGGGCATGAGGGTCTCACTGGAGGGGTAAAAACATTTCAAAACTGACCTGGTGAAGGTTCCACCACTTAGTAAAGATGCAGACAATCATGGAATAATACATTTGAAATACCCAACAAAGCTGTTAGCAAATAAACAATAATAATAATAATGAAGAAACACAGACTTAGAATTTAATTTACTCAAGGCAATAGTTTCCTATTGCTGTTGTAAGAAATTATCACAGATTTCATGTCTGAAAACAATGTCACTGTATTATTGTGTAGCTTCATGGTCCAGATGTACAAATTGCATCCCACAAGGTGTCTAAGAACACTCAGGGTTTCCAGAACCAAATGCTATAGACTGGAGAGTTTCTGAATATGGAAGCTTATTTGACCTATGGTGCAGGAGGCTGGGAAGTCCAAGATCAAAGTATTGCTTCTGGTAAGGGCCTGCTTGCTGCATCATGACATGACACAAAGTATCACACGTGAGAACACATTGAAGAGAGGCAGAGGGAGGGGGGGCTGAACTCCCCTGATGATGGCTCTGCCTTCTTAACCCAACTGGCTCTTCAAGGTCTCCACTCTGAACCCTGCTGCACTGGAGACTTAAGTGCCCAACACAGGAACACTGGGGGACACATTCAGTCTACATCAGTCGATCAAGGTGTCGACTGAGCTGAACTCCTTTCCAGAGAAGAGTCTCACTCAACACCTGCAGTTCCTGGCTCACAGCCTCTTCTCACGTTACTCTGACCACTCCTCCCATCATCATATGACCTTCTCCACTCTTCCTGCTTTCCTTTCATAAGGAACCTAGTGATGACATTGGGCCCACCAGGATTTCTCAGGATCATCTTCCCACCTTGAGATCCTTTACTTCTTCATATCGGCAAGATCCCTCTTACCAGGTTAAGTACCATATGTATAGGTTCCAAGGATTAGGATACGGACATCTTTGGAGAGAGGGGTGGGGTCAATCTGCTACACCCACTTCTCTGGGCAGGTTTGAAAACCTAATTCAAATGAACCTCTGTTTGGCTAACTTCTTCATTCTTGCCCTTCCAGTACACACAGTGAAGCTGCCTGGCACACAGCAAGAAGGCAATGGGACAGCTCTGATGATGCCCTTGCAAGAGACCCTGGGCACACAGAAAGGAAGGGCAACTACATGATGGAGTTCTCAGGGTAGTGATCTCAAATCCAAAAGTGCTGGCTGGTAGCTCACATTTATGGACATACCAAGACCAGGGCAAGAGCTAATTCCCATCTCTCGGCAAGAAGCAAATGAAAATTCTATAGGAAATCCTTTAGGAAAATAAACTGTGTGTCATTATCTCTGTCTCTTTCTCTCTTTTTTTTTCTTTGAAGATGTATTTATTTGAAAGGCACAGAGGGAGGGAGAGAAGAGGGAGAGAGAGGGAGAGAGAGGGAGAGGAAGGGAAGAAAGAGAGAGAGAGAGAGAGAGTCTTTCATCCACTGGTTCACTCCCCAGATGGCGGTGACAGCTGGAACTGTGCCAATCTAGAGCCAGGAGCCAGGAGCTTTTTCAGGGTCTCCCACATGGGTGCAGGAGCCCAAGGACTTAGGCCATCTTCTACTGCTTTCTCAGAGGGCTGAATAGCAGAGTGCTGAATCAGAAGCGGAGCAGTCGGGACTCAAATCAGCACCCATATCGTATGCTGGCACTGTGGGCAGCCGCTTTACCTTCCACGCCAAAGTACCCGCCAATTTTGTGTTTTTTTTTTTTTTTCTTGTAACACATTTTTCAACATCCTCAGGCCTAGCTGATGTGTGAATGAGAAAGGCAGTTTAATCATTTTCGTTCTCATTCTGAGACATAATAGAAGATATGAGGACAAAAGGATGATACAGGTCAATTATTAAACAGTATGAAAACAGAGAGATGAAAGCTAGGCTTCCCTGCCATCAGAACCCATCCCCAGTTTCAGCTCCCCAGTGGAAAATGTTCAACTAAAATTTTTCCTACAACAAAACCCCAGTTGAGATGTTAGATGAACAGGTGCTCTCATGACCAGAATGATGAAGACAGAGCAGCTAGGAAGGAATCAGAGGTGGTGTCCCTAACTCACTTTTAGACTACAACCCAGGGACCAGCATTATGGCATAGCAGGTTAAATGGCAGCCTACAATGTGGGCATCCCATATGGTACCAGGTTGAGTCTTGGCTGCTCCATTTATTTATTTGAAAGGGGGGAAAGAGGGAGAGAAGGAGAGGGAGAGAAGGAGAGGGAGAGAAGGAGAGGGAGGGAGGGAGGGAGGGAGGGAGGGAGAGAGATTTTCTACCCACTGGTTTATTACCCAGATGGCTACAACAGGCAGGGCTGGGCCACACTGAAGCCAGAAATCTGTAGCTCCATCTGGGTCTCCCACATGGGTGCTGGGACCTAAGTATTTGGGCCACCTTTTGCTGCCTTCCTAGGTTCATTAGCAGAGAGCTGGATCGAAAGTGGAGCAATTCAAGAAACAAGAATAAGGAAGACAACATGATGTCCCCAAAAGAACACAATACTTCAATACTAGAATGTGAAGGTGAGGAGATTAATGAAATGCCAGTAATGGAATTCAAAAAACTGATTGTAAAAATACTTAGAAGTAATCAAAGCAAATTCATGACATGAATGACGTTATATGAATGAAAATATTTTCCATGATATTTAGATTTTAAAGAGAAATAAAAATTAAATACAAGAAATTAAGATTTCAACAGGAAAAATAAAAAACAGGGTGGAAAGCCTTAAAAATAGACTCTGTGAGGCAAAAGAAAAAATATCCGAGTTAGAAGATAAATCTTGTATATTTTATAGTCAGACAAAAAAAAAAGAGAAGAAATTAGAAAACTAAAAAACACTGTTGGAGATTTATAGGATACTACCATATGACCCAGCATACAGGTCTTTGGAGTTCCTAAAGGCATGGAAAGAGAGAATGGATTAGAAGGCCTTTTTAGTGAAATAATTACAGAAAATTACCCAAATTTGGAGAAAGAAAGGGACATACAAGTATAAGAAGCACATAGAAATCCCAAAAGGCATGACTAGAAAAGATCTTCACCATGACACATTGTAATCAAACTCTCAACAGTAAAAAAGGAAAGACTCTAAATTGTGCACAAGATAAATGCCAGATTACTTTCAGAGCATCTCCAAGTAGATTCACAGCTGACTTCTCACCAGAAACCCTATAGGCTAGGAGAAAATGGCAAGATAGCTTCCATGTCTTAAGAGAAAAAAAACTTTCAACCCATAATACTGTGCCATGCAAAGCTCTCATTTATGAATGAAGATGAAATAGACTTCCCATAACAAACAGAAATTGAAAAAATTTGTCACCATCTGTACAGCCTTACAAAAGATGCTTAAGGATGTGCTACACAGAGAAACACAGAAACATGGTTATCACTATGAAAGAAGGTGAAGGCAGAAAATCTCCCAAAGTACAAAGGAAATCCAAATTAAACAATAGGAATATTTATGGAAAAATGGCAGGGCAAAGTTGTCATTTATCAACAGTCACCTTGAATATAAATGGCCTCAACAATATAGTTAAAAGATACAGACTGGGTGAATGGATTAAAAAATAAAATTCATCTATTTAATGACTGCAAAAAACACATATCACCAACAAAGATACTCACAGACTGAAAGTGAAAGGATGGAAAAAGATATTCTTACCAGAAACAAAAAAAGAGCTGGTGTAGCCATTCTAATATCAGAAAAAAATGGACTTTAACACAAAAACTGTTAAAAGAGACAAAGAAGGACACTATGTGATGATTAAGGGATCAATTCAATAGGAAGATATGACTATTATAAGTGTATATGTGGGGCTGGCACTGTGGTGTAGTAGTAGGTTAATTCTCTGCCTGCAGCACTGGCATCCCAAATGGGTGCTGGTTTGAGTCCTGGCTTCTTCTCTTCCAATTCAGCTCTGTGCTATGGCCTGGAAAATCGGAAGATGGTCCAAGTACTTGGGCTCCTGCACTCCTGTGGAAGAAACAGAGGAAGCACTTGGCTTCTGGCTTCAGATTGGCAGAGCTCTGGCCATTGTGGCCATTTGGGAATTGAACCAACAGATGGAAGACTTCTCTCTCTCTGCTTCTGCCACTGCCTCTGCCTCTCTGTAATTCTGCCTTTCAAATAAATAAATAAATATTTAAAAAGTGTTTATGCACCTAATTACAGGGCACTTAGCCATTTTAAAAATGTTTATGGATCTAAAGGGAGAAATAGACTACAATATGATAGCAATGGGAGACTTCAATACTCCACTTTCAGCAATGGACAGATCAACCAGACAGAAAATCCGCAAGGAAACAGAGTTAACTGACCCTATGGACCAAATGGTCCTAACAGATATCTACAGAACTTTTCACCATAAAGATGAAGAATATACATTCTCACCAGTGCAAGGAATTTTCTATAGGTTAGACCACATAACTCAAGTCTCAGCAAATTAAAAAAAAAAACATACCATGCATCTTCTCAAACCATAATGGAATGAAGCTGGAAGTCAGCAACTCAGGAATATCTAGAATATATGTAAATACATGGAGACTGAATAAAAAGAAGGTCACTGAAGAAATCAAAAGAGAAATTAAAAAATTTCTGGAGATGAATGAAGACAACTATACAACATACCAAACTTAGGGAAACAGCAAAAGCAATGTTAAGAGGAAAGTGTATAGCAATGGTGCCTATATCAAGAAATTAGAAAGGCACAAAATACATGAGCTATTAGTGTATCACAAGGACCTAGAAAAACAATAGCAAACCAAACTCAAAACTAAGAGAAAAAACACATTAAAATCAGAGAATAAACAAAATTGTAACAATACAAAAGATCAGTGAAACAAAAAGCTGGTATTTTGAAAAAAAAAATAAACAAAATTGACACACCATTGGTCCAACTAACCCTCCCCCCCACCAAAAGAGGGAGAAGACCCAAATCAATAAAATTAGAGATAAAAAGGAAATATAACAGATATCACAGAAATAAAAGAAATCATCAGAAATTACTACAGAAAACTGTATACCAAATCAGGAAACCTAGAAGAAATGGAGAGATTCCTGGACACATGCAACTTACCTAAATTGAGCCATGAAGACATACAAATCCTAAACAGACCAATAACCAGGAAGACTGAATCAGGAATAAAGTCCCACCCAGCAAAGAAAAGCCCAGGACCAGATGGCTTCACTGCTGAATTCTACCATACATTTAAAGAAGAACTAATTCCAATTCTTCTCAAGCTATTTAAAACAATTGAAAGGGATGGAATCCTCACAAATTCTTTATATGAATCCAGCATCTCCTTAATTCCTAAAATACAACAGAAATACAACAGAGAAATGTAACTACAGACCAATTTCCCTCATGAACATAGATGCAAAAATCCTCAACAAAATACTAGCTGATAGAATCAAATGGCACATGAGAAAGATCATTCACCCAGACCAAGTGGGATTTGTCCCTGGTATGCAGGGTTGGTTCAACATTTGCAAATCAATGTGATACATCACATAAATAAATTGAAGAACAAAAACCATATGGTTATGTCAATAGATGCAGACAAAGCATTTGATAAAATACAATACCCTTTCATGATAAAAACTCTAAGAAAATTGGGTTTAGAAGGAAAATTCCTCAACACAATCAAAGCAATTTATGACAAACCCACAGCCAGCACCATATTGAATGGGGAAAAGCAGGAAGCATTCCCACTGAGATCTGGAACCAGAAAAGGATGCCCACTGTCATCACTGCTATGCAATATAGTCCTGGAAATTTTAGCCAGAGTCATTAGGCAAGAAAAAGAAATCAAAGAGATACAAATTAGGAAGGAGGAAGTCAAACTATCCCTATTTGCAGATGACCTGCTTCTATACATAGGGTACCCAAAAGACTCAACTAAGGGACAATTGGAACTCATAGAAGAGTTTGGTAAAGTAGCAGGATATAAAGTCAATACACAAAAATCAACTGCCCTAGTATACAGACAATGCCACGGCTGAGGAAAAACTTCTAAGATCAATCCCATTCACAATAGCTACAAAAAAAAAATCAAAAACCTTCAAATGAATATAACAAGAGATGTCAAAGGTCTCTATGATGAGGATTACAAAATATTAATGAAAGAAATAGAAGACACAATAAATGGAAAAATCTTCTATGTTCATGATCTGGAAGAATCAATATCATCAAAATGTCCATACTACTAGCAATTTACAGATTCTGTGTGCTGCAAATCAAAATACTAAGGACATTCTTTTCAGAAATAGAAAATATGACAGTGAAATTCATATGGAAATACAGGAGACCCTGAATAGCTAAGGCAATCTGATACAACAAAACAAAGCTGGAGGCATCACAACACCAAATTTCAAGATATACCACAGGGCAGTTATAATTTAAACAGCCTGGTACTGGTACAAAAATAGATGAGTAGACCAATGGAGCAGAATAGAAATGTCAGAAATTAACCCATGTATCTACAAGCAATTTATTTTTGACAAAGGAGCTAAAATAAATTCCTGGGGCAAGGACAGTCTCTTCAACAAATGGTGCTGGGAAAACTGGATTTCCACATGCAGAAGTATGAAGTAAGACCCCTACCTTACACCTTACACAAAACCCACTCAAAGTGGATAAAGACCTAAATCTACGACCTGATACTATCAAATTATTAGAGAACATTGGGGAAACCATGCAAGATATTGGCATAGGCATAAGCAATCAATGCCAAAATTGAAAATGAGATTATATCATATTGAGAAGCTTCTGCACTGCAAAGGAAACATTCAGCAAAGTGAAGAGGCAACTGACAGAATGGGAGAAATTATTTGCAAACTACGCAACTGATAAAGGATTAATAACTAAAATATATAAAGAGCTTAAGAAACACAAAAACAACAAAACAAACAACCGAGTTAATAACTGGCCAAAGGACATAAACAGGCATTTTTCAAAAGAGGAACTCCAAATGGCCAACAGATACTTGAAAAAAGCTCAGGATCACTAGCCCTCAGGGAAATGAAAATCAAAACCATAATAAGGTTTCACCTCACCCCAGTTAGAATGGCTTTCATACAGAAATCAACAAACAACAAATGCTGGTGAGGATGTGGGGGGGAAAAGTACCCTAATCCACTGTTGGTGGGAACGTAAACTGTTACAGCCACTGTGGAAAACAGTATAGAGATACCTCAGAAGTCTAAACATAGACCTACCATATGACCCAGCCATCCCACACCTGGCAATTTACCCAAAGGAAATGAAATCAGCTTATGAAAGAGTTACCTGTATCCCATGATAATTGCAGCTCAATTCATAATAGCAAATATATGCAATCAACTCAAATGCCTTTCACATTAAGACTGCATAGGGGCCGGCATCCCATATGGGTGCCAGTTCAAGTCCCAGCTGCTCCTCTTCCCATCCAGCTCTCTGCTATAGCCTGGGATAGCAGCAGAAGATGGCCCATGGGAGACCTGGAAGAAGCTCTTGGCTCCTGCCTTCATATCAGCTCAGTTCTGGCCATTGCAGTCATTTGGGGAGTGAACCAGCAGAATGGAAGACCTCTCTCTCTCTCTCTCTCTCTCTCTGGCTCTACTTCTCTAACTCTTTCAAATAAATAAAATAATTCTTTAAAAAAATTAAGACTGCATAAAGAAATTATGGGATATATACACCAAGGAATACTACACAGTAGTAAAAAAAACAAGGTGAAATCCTGTCATCTGCCACAAAATCTGAGTGTGGCTGAAAGTGGAAACCATCATACTTAGTGAAATAAGCCAGTTTCCAAAGGACAAATACCATATGTTCTCTCTGATCTTTGATAACTAATAGTCACCTAAAAGGTAATCTATAGAAGTGAAATTAACACTTTGAGATTCAATGACTTTCAATAACCCTTGTCTTGACTCTTTAGGAACATTTTTTTTTTTTTCATAAAACTTGGACCCTTTATTTAGTATAGAGTTAATTGTATGTGTATAAAGTTAATTGAAAATAGATCTGGGGGCTGGCACTGTGGCACAGTGGGTTAAAGCCACAGCCTTCAGCACTGGCATCTCACATGAGCACTGGTTCAAGTCCCAGCTGCTCCACTTCTGATCTAGCTCTCTGCTATGGCCTAGGAAAGCAGTAGAAGATGGCCCAAGTCCTGGGGCCCCTGCACCCTTGTGGGAGACCTGGAAGAAACTCCTGGCTTCTGGCTCCTGAATCCTGGCTTCAGATTGGCTCAGCTTTGGCTGTTGTCATTTCGGGAGTGAATTAGTGGATAGACGACCTCTCTCTCTCTCTGGCTCTACCTCTCTCTGTAACTCTTTCAAATAAATAAAATAAATCTTAAAATAAAGAAAGAAAGTAGATCTTAGTAAGAAATAAGAATGGGAAAAGGAGAGAGAGGAGGATGATGGGTAGGAGTGTGGGTGGAGGGGAAGCACAGTGAGAAGAATCACTATACTCCAAAAGTTGCATTTATGAAATGCATAAAGTGTGTATGCCTTAAATAAAAGGTTTCTGGGGGAAAATAGAGTAATAATTTGTCTTAAAAAACTTGATCATGGGGCCGGCGCTGTGGTGCACCATGTTAATCCTCCGCCTGTAGACGTCGGCATCCCATGTGGGCGTCGGTTCTAGTCCCGGTTGCTCGTCTTCCAGTCCAGCTCTCTGCTGTGGCCTGGGAAGGCAGTGGAGGATGGCCCAAGTGCTTGGGTCCCTGCCCACGTGGGAGACCGGGAAGTAGGACCTGGCTCCTGGCTTTGGATTGGTGCAGCTCTGGCCATTGCAGCCATTTGGGGAGTGAACCAAAGGAAGGAGGACCTTTCTCTCTCTCTCTCTGTCTCTCACTGTCTGTAACTCTGCCAAATAAATTAAAAAAATCTTTAAAAAAAAACTCACTCATTCACTTAACAAATAGTACCTACATTTGCAGAGAATAGGGATACAGAAAAACAAACCACCACCTTTGTGGCTCACGGTCTTCTAGTGGCATGAGAAAGCGGCAATGGCAAAAAGATACAGAGATAGATAAATGTACCAGCTTTCAGGTCAGTGCTGTGGCACAGTGGCTTAAGTCACTGTCTGCAGTGCCGGAATCTCATATGGGTATGGTTTGGGTCCCAGCTGCTTCACTTCTGATCCAGTTCCCTGCCAATGCACCTGAGTAAGCAGTGGAAGATGGCCCAAGTGCTTGGATCCCTGCACCCACTTGGGAACTCAGATGAAGCTTCTGGCTCCTGGCTTTGCGTCAGCCCAGCACTAGTGGTTGTGGCCATTTGGGGAGTGTACCAGCGGATGGAAGATCTCCGTCTCTGTCTCTTCCTTTCTCTTTAATTCTGATTTTCAAATAAATAAATAAATCTTTTAAAAACAATGTACTAACTCTCAAATGTGATTGGATCGCCTACACAGATACCTAACGGGCTAATTAAATAGAAACTTCAGCTTGGTCCATTTTAGAAGAGGACAAAAATAGGTTTTTATGGTAATGCTATTTTACCTCCCTTCAGAATACACAGATGTTATTATATGTCAAAGCAGTATGAATTAAGTAAGTAATAAAACATAAAGGATCACTATAACTATTAAATCAGTAATGTATAGACTACTGATATAAAGATGTTTACAACATATTTAAACGATAAAGTTAGTAAGAATAACATGTGTAGATATTTCTTTTATGTAAAAAATGCATTTAAATTTCTCTGTACAGATTTCCACACAAATATTCAGAAAAATGCCAATACAGTTTCTACTTTTTGTGTTTTTATGGTTTTAATTATTTATATATAATAAATGTATTTATTTATCAAATGTAATTATGTTATATGTATTTATTAAAGAATTCATTATGTCTTTGGAAGGAGGAGCAACAGATAGAGGGGGAAGGAGGGACAAAGAGATATCTTCCATTTGCTGGTTCACTTCCCAAATGACGACAGCCAGGTCCGGGCCAGGGTGAACCAGGGGCCAGGTCTCATCAGGGTCTCCCACATGGGCGGCTGGGGCCCAACTACGTGGGCCATCACCCACTGCCTTTCTAGGTACATCAGTGTGAAGACGGATCAGAAGCTAGGACTCAGGCACTGCAATACAGGATGCTAGGGTTGCAAGCAGCAGTTTAAACACCCTATTTTAATTATTTATAAGGAGAAAGTACATGCAAATTTATGCTTCTGCGAAGCTTCACAATCTGATAACATATCGTTACCTCGCCCAAACCAAACAACTCCTAATAAGATGTTCCCTTGTTCCACACAAACAGGTTGGCCACCCAAAGAGAGATTACTAATACTCTACCGTCTCACTTGCAATCTTTTAAATAAAGATGAGGTGATAATTTCATTTCAGGGTTACCTGTAACAATTCATCTTTCACTAGTAAATAGGCACAACTAAACATCAAACTGTATGCTTAACATAAATGGTTTTTGTGAAAAAGTAAGCACAAACTGTGAAAGGTAAGAAAGTACTTTTACTCCTCAGGAGTAAGTGGCATTCCTAATACATCATTCTTTTGGGAACCAAAAGAATCTATGTTCTTCTCTTTAAAAAAAAAGATTTTATTGATTTGAAAAGTAGACACACACACACACACACACACACGGGGTCAGGGGAGAGAGACAGAGAGATCTTCCGGCTAGTGGTTCATTCCCGAAATGATCTCAATGCTTGGGCTGGGACAGGCCGAAGCCAAGAGCCTGGAACTCCATCTGGGTCTCCCACATGGGTGGTAGGAGGCCAAGTACTTGAGCCATCTTTTGCAGACACACTACCAGGGAGCTGGATTGGAAGCAGAGCAGTTGGGATGCAAATGGGTGCTCTGGTATGGGATGACAGCATTGCAGGTGGTGGCCTAACCTACTGCGCCAGAACACCAGCCCACCAGCCCTAACCTACTTCTTGTTCTTTTTCTTTTCTTAAAAATTTATTTGAAAGGCAGAATTACATATATAGACAGGCACAGACAGACCTTCCATCCACCAACTCATTCCCCAAGTAGCCACAACAGCTGGAGCTGGGCCAGGCTGAAGCTAGGAGTCAGGAGCTTCTCCCAGGTGTCCCAAGTGGGTGGCAGGGGCCTAAACACTTGGGCCATCTTCTGTTGCTTTCCCAGGCACCTTAGCAGGGAAGTGTATCAGAAGTGGAGCCACTGGGTCTTAAACCAGCACCCATATGGGATGCCAGCGTTGCAGGTAACAGCTTTACCCACTGCGCCAGATCACTAGCCCCAATATACTTATTCTTAAGCCAACTAAATCAAAATCAGTTTTCTGACAGTGGTAAAAATTAAGTTGTATGATAATTTCCTTAAATAATATGTTTAACCTTAAAATGTCACTAATAAGTATTAATAAATGCGTTATTTCTATCTTTAGAGAATGGCTGGGAATATCCCCAGATTTTATTATAGTCTAGTTGGCTAGGGACTCATTTCAAAAGCTTTTCTTAAAAACCATATATTTCATAGCCCCTTTTTTATACACCTCATGGACCAGTCTACTAGTTTGTGCTAAAACTTATAAATAACATGGTAAGATATCCATGTCCTTCAGAATATACCATCCCCACATGGAGGGCGTTTCAAGCTTGCAGATATGCACTCTAATAGACACAGACGGTAAATGGATCACTCAGTGGCATGCCAGCGAAGAAATGAAAGCACACTGTAAACCATTGGTGTACAGTACACTCCCAGGCATGTCCGATGGAACAACGGCACCAAGGAAACAGAGAAGCCATAAACAACTTCCCATGTGCCAAAAATCTCAGCAGGTTTGATTTCCATTCAATGCAAACAAAAAATTTCCTGAACAGTCAACAAGAAATTAAGGCAGCTGCAGTTTGCCTAGTTAGGTTAGGCAACAGGATACGGTGATAGGGTATATTTGCATATCTTTCATATGACCGAGAACAACCAAAATAGTTAATTTAATCCGTATGTTAACAGTGGGCTTAATGCAATCCAACAAATATTTACCAAATATCAGACAGTGCCAAGTGTATGAGCAAGATAGCACCTGTCCCACAGGAGTTTATATCATGGACTAGCGCTTAAGAACATTATGTAACTATCCTAATTAATAGATTATTTCCATAAAGACGGTACAAACTAGAGCAAGGTAGGTCACAAGGACTGGGAATCATTCTGTATCTAATGGTGGGTGGGTGGGTGGTCTGTTGTTTGTTTGGGGTTAAAAGTATTATTGGGAAAGCCCTCCTAGAAGAGGTAGTACTTGATAAAGTACTTGATAAGTAACGGCTGAGTGACAATTATGGTTTTCAGAAGTCCTTCCACGGAGAGGTTCTGTGACTCATGTCTACTGGATGGTGCTCTCCGTGGAAGGACTTCTGAAAACCATAATTGTCACTCAGCCGTTACTTATCAAGTACTTTATCAGCACTAGGTCATTCCTCCCTTTCAGAAAAAAAAAAGCCTTTTACCTAGGGAGAAACATAAAAAGGAAAAGTGACTGTCAGCTATTCACAGAGTAACTCCAAGGCAAACCAAAGTAGACTGGGTTTGTTGCCTGGGTACACAGTCCTCCTAACCCTGAACATTCCACTGTTAAAAAAGAATATACTAGATTTCTCTCTCCATTAAAGAAAATATTACTCTTGACATAAATTCAAACAATGGGGAAGACTGAAAAGTAAACATCAAGGGGCAGGTGCTGTGGCGCAGTGGGTTAATGCCCTGGCCTGAAGCCCTGGTATCCCATATGGATGCCGGTTCAAGACCGGCTGCTCCATTTCCAATCCAGCTCTCTGCTATGGTGTGGGAAGGCAGTGGAGGATAGTCCAAGTCCTTAGGCCCCTGCACCTGTGTGGGAGACCTGGAGGAGGCTCCTGGTTCCTGGCTTTGGATTGGCACAGCTCTGGCCTTTGCGGCCAATTGGGGAGTGAACCATTGGATGGAGGACCTCTCTCTCTCTCTCTCTACGTAGCTCTGACTTTCAAATAAATTGATTAATTAAAAAAAATAAGGCTGATGCCAACTTAAAAAAAAAGACCTCTCTCCCTGACTCTACCTCTCTCTGTAACTCTTTCAAAGAAATAAAATAATTTTAAAAAGTAAACATCAATCCATTTAGAACATGATGAAGAAAAAAATGTTCAAATTCTATAACTACCTAAAACACCAATAAGTAAACTGTATACAGATGGCCCTCAACATTCAATTGGGTTATCCTCCAGATAAACCTACTATAATTTGAAAATGTCATAAGTGGAAAATGCAAGCTACACACCAGTGCTGCCAAACATCCTAGCTTAGCAACACAGCACCCTGAAGAGTTTGGGTCATTGACTCTCAGGATCGCAGGGCTCGCTGGGTGCTGAGACTGCCACAGCCCAGCACTGCCACAGCGTATCCTGCCGATACGGCCTAGGCCTACGATCTGGCCTAGGGAAAGGCCAGAATTTCAAAACAAAATGTGGTTTATATTGAATGCTTCTTGCACTTGCACCATCATGACGCTTAGGACTTGGAATGGCGTGTGTATGGGATGTTGGCAATGCAGGCGGCAGCTTAACCTGCTGCACCACAGCTCCAGTCCCTCATTCTACTTTCTGTTCCTGTGAATTTGACAACTTGGCATGCCTGCTCACCTTTTTGAAATTACCTTATTTGGCATGATGCCTTCAAATGTCATCCACACTGTGATGTTACACAATTCCCTTCCTATGTACTACATTTATTTATCCATTCATGTATAAACAGACACTTGAGTTGTCACCACCACCTGGCTATTGTAATGTTGCTAGAAACACAGATGTGCAAAGATCTCCTCCTTTTGATTCTGCTATCAACTCTTTTGAATGTTGGATCATAACTCATGTGGGAGACCCAGAGGAGGCTCCTAGATCCTGGCTTTGGATTGGCCCAGTTCTAGCCATTGTGGCCATTTGGGGAGTGAATAGGCAGTTGGAAGATTCTCTCCCTCTGCCTCTGCCTTTCAAATATATAAATAAATCTTTTTAAAAATTCTAATTGAATAGACTATTAATAAAGTATCAATTCATTCTGAGTAACTGCTTACCTGAAAATAATTAAATACCTTGTGGGCTACATTCCTCCTTTCTTTTCCCAGAATATTAGAAATAAAATTAATCCTTTACATTTATGCATTCTTTCATCAAATATGCACTGAGGGCCTACAATGTGGTAGGCTTGGTGTGATAGGCATCAAAAGCAAGAAAAATATGCAACTGAAGTCCCCTCTTGCTTTTCTCCTGCTATAGTCAAGGAATTACAGAATAAGGGGGGACCGTGGTTATTAATCCTGTTATGTAGAAGCTGGCCTTTCCCTAACTATGCCCAGTAGAGAACTCTTCTTATTTCTTCATTTCATTTATTATCTACTTTATTATTAATTAATTCTAGGATGTAAGATCAATTGAAGTTGAATCCTGGATATGAATATTGTGACGGTTTGCATATTTAGCTTAATTTAAGGTGCAATGCTGCTTAAGGGGTGTGCCTTATCTTTGCTCATCATAGAAATAGAAAAAGTTCCATGTGACTTATAGCACAGCAAAGATGTCTGCCAGAACAGCGGGAAGAGAATCAGTGGGACAAGTACTATACTTTCATGATTTAGAAAAGCAAACTATTTCAACAAACAGTCAGTTATTCCCACTGTGGACAGGGGTGGGTAATAGGGGAGAAGGGAACTGAAATTCTTTTGGAGACTAAGTCAGTTGACACTGGGTTGTCACGAGGAGTTTTGTGTATATTTTTGTGGGTGTCAAGTCTCTGTATATAGTGCCTAGTGGTGCCCCATGGAGGACACAGATGGTATGGTGTATACTCTGCACACTTACAGTCCATTGTCACACTTATGGTCCTGTTTACTCCTTTGCGTGTCGACTAAGGGTTTGTTGACCAAAGGTGGGAGGCTGGGAAGGCCCCTGGGTCCAATGGCCCAGGCAGAAAGATAATATAAACTCATTACTTGCATTATCTCAGATACAATGTGGCAGCATCAGGACTTCAGATGCCTTAGTTATTAAAAGTACATTAAACTCTTGGCCACATCACCTGCTTGCAAATAAAGGTCACCATCTGTTAAGAAAATCTTTTTCTCCTGTTTGCTCACCGGGCACACCCCTTTCTTAAGATTCAACTTCATACTACTTATGGTCTGCACAGTTGGGGCCAAGGGTGGGTGTGGGCTGGACAGCCACCATTGCAGAACATAGCAAGGATAAAAATACTAAGGTCAGTAGCCAGGCAGAATTGATTGGTTGAAAAAGCTTTCTAGCTCTGGCCCCGAGCTACAGTGAGGCTTAGCCGAAGTGAGGCTACTGTGATTACTCGGGAATGGAACATTTGGCTTCCAACTTAGAACACTTGGCAGTGGTCCTCATTTTTCTCCCTGCCCTGTATGCCTGAGGGCGTACACACTATCCTCTCTCAGCAGCAGGGGAGTCACTTGCTGACTGTCTCCCAAGGTATTTGAGGCTTCCATTCTCTCTCCTTTTCTCCCTCGCCACTACCCCAAATTTCTTACTCCATATCCCTGCCCCTTTCTCCTTTTCTAGCAAAGGGAGTGCTTAAACTCCAGGATAAAAAGCACTAAGCAATTGTCTTCATTGCTTTTTTAAAAGTAGCAAGTGGCACTAATTTTACCTCTGCATCCTCCAACTATTATTTATATATTTTTTAAAGCTTATAGTACTCTCCGGAACCTCAATGTCATATAGAGTAAAACCCGCCTCTGCCATCACAGGAGCACACATTTTCACTCAGAGGACATGAAATCACCGCAAACAAATTAAATAAAAAGGTCATCAATATAAAAGGTGTTCCAAAGAGATCATAAGATTCAATGCTGCAGGTTATTAGTGATAACAGTAATTAACACTTAAAGAGACATCACTTCCATAGTCGCTCATTTGACCCTATACTTAAGACAAGGCTCTTATATTAAATACAGGAAATTGTGGATCAGAAAAAGTTAAGTGACATGTCCAGGTAGCAGAGTTCATCAGTGGCAAAGATTGGACTCCATCTCGAGTCTAATCCCAGGGAGGCCCTTGATCATTTCTTTTTCTCCTTCTTTTTAAATCCTAGAGGCAGGAAGACAGAGAGATGAGAAGAAAGAGAAGGAGCTCCCACCTGTTGGTTCAGTCCCCCAAATGCCTGCAACAGCAAGGACTGGGGCAGGCCAAAGAAGCTGAGGACTCAACCCAGATCTCCCTCATGGGTGGCAGGGACCATTCGAGCTGTTCCAGGGTACACACTGGCAGGAAGCTGCAATGTGGAGCCAGAGCCAGGAATCGAACCCCAAGCACTCAGAATACAGATATCATAAGCAGTATCTAACCACTGTACAAACACCCACCCATACACCCATACACTTTTTTTTTTACAGGCAGAGTTAGACAGTGAGAGAGAGAGAGACAGAGACAGAGAAAGGTCTTCCTTCCGTTGGTTCACCCCCCCCCCCCCACAAATGGCCGCCACGGCCAGTGCGCTGCACCCATCTGAAGCCAGGAGCCAGGTGCTTCCTCCTGGTCTCCCATGAGGGTGCAGGGTCCAAGCACTTGGGCCATCCTCCACTGCCTTCCTGGGCCACAGCAGAGAGCTGGACTGGAAGAGGAGCAACCAGGACTAGAACCCAGTGCCCCAACCAGGACTAGAACCCAGGGTGCCAGTGCCGCAGGTGGAAGATTAGCCTAGTGAATAGCGGCGCCAGCCTCACACACTGTTTTCTAATAATGGATGGATGGATAGGCCAGGCATAGGAGTCAGCAGGGGAAGCTTCCTGGAGGATGCTGGCTGCCAGCTTCATCCACAAAAAGGTTCAAGTCGAAAGAAGGGAGAGAACAAGGGCACTTCCAACTGCAAGAAAGGTGGGAACAGTGTGTGCAAGTGCGTTACCTGCCACTTTTCAAAAACACAGGCTTGGTCTCTGTGGAATATGCCAAGCTTACTGCCATCTTTTTTTTTTTTTTTTTTTTTTAAGAGTTAGAGAGAGACAGACACAGAGAGGAATGTGGAGTCATATTCTTCACCTCCCTAAGACACATGTTTTGGTGCCCACAGTGTCACCAGTTTACGTGCCTTAAATCGTTCTTTCACACCATGTTTTCCATTAGGCTTCAATCTAGCAATTTAAGGTTCTCTTCCACACAGCTCAGCAGGTATTACTTTATGTGTATGACATACAAGGGTATTTCAAAATGTTCATGGAAAACAAAATGTAAAAGGCAAGCTTACTCTGGTGCAAAAATTTTTTGGAAATCCATGTAACTAGGAGTCTTTAAAATTTTCATGAAAAAAAAATTGTTATGAAAAAATTACACCTGGGCAGGTGCTGTGGCATAGAGGGCAAACTGCAGCCTGCAATGCCGGCATCTCATATGGGTGTCGGTTTGAGTCCCAGCTGCTCCACTTGCGATCCTGGGAAAGCAGTAGAAGTGGCCCAAATCCTTGGGCTCCTGCACCCACATGGAGACCTGGAAGAAGCTCCTGGCTTCAGATTGTCTCAGCTCTGGCTGTTCTGGCCAACTGGGTAGTGAACCAGTGGATAGAAGACCTCTTCCTCTGCCTCTGCCTTTCTGTGTAACTCTGACTTTCAAATAAATAATCTTCTAAAAAAATTTATGCCTGGATTTTACTTTTTTTGGCTCTACAATCAATGTCTTTTAATTCCATTGTCCACAGACTTTTTTTTTTTTAAAAAGATGTATTTGTTTATTTGAAAGGCAGAGTTAGAGACAGGCAGAGGCAGAGAGAGAGAGAGAATGTTCTTCTACCCGCTGATTCACTCCCCAAATGGCTGTGATGGCCAGAGCTGGACTGATCTGAAGGAAGGAGCCTAGAGCTTCTTGCTGGTCTCCCATGAGGGTATAGTGGTCCAAGGACTTGGGCCATCTTCTACTGCTTTCCTAGGCCACAGCAGAGAGCTGGATTGGAAGAGGAGCAGCTAAGACTTGAACCAGGGCACATATGGGATGCTGGCACAGCAGGCAGTAGCTTTACCCACTGTACCACAGTGCCAGCCCCTTACTGCTATCTTTGAAACTGTACTCTAGGAGATGCCTCTCATAGGAAAATATAGTAACAAAAAGTGACACCTATTGAGTGGCACCAGGTACAGGGACTTCACACGTTCCATCTCCATAAGGAAGATAAGGATGTGATGCTCTTTTACAGATGAGAGAACCGTCAGGAAAGGCAAGGAAACCTTTTGAGGGTATACGGTGAGCAAACAGCTGGAACCCAGCCAGTCTGCACTGTGAAGCTCCTGTTAGCCTGCTCACACTTGTGCCCTTTGCTGGGCTGGTTCTTGTGCATCAAATCTCCATGTAAAGGATACTTCACAGAAAGCCCAGCTCTGAACTCCCAGTGAAGGTGGCCACCCAGGCTCTTGCTATCATTCATATATATGTCATATCATATCATATCATATCATATCATATCATATCATCTAGCTCAGTCATATAGCAGAGTCTACCAGAGAGCTGGCACTCAATAAATATTTGCTGAATGAATGAGGACTCTGAACATGCGATAAAATGACCAGAATATTAGAGCTGTAAGGTAACTCTGAGATAATTCATTTCATCTTCTTCTATGTTGCATGAAGAGACACAAAATAATTAGCCACATAGTAGTAAAGCAAGAACCTCCTAACCACCAGCTCTCTCCTTGTTAAGATTTTTTTTTTTTGCTTCACACTTTAAGAGATTTTTCTAACAGTATATATATTTTTTAAGATTTATTCATTTGAAAGGCAGAATTACAGAGGGAGAAAGAATAGGAAAGAATGACAGAGAGATCTTCCATCTGCTGATTCATTCCCCACATGACTGTAACAGCTGGGACAGGGTCAGGTCAAAGCCAAAAGCTGGGAACTCCACCTGCATTTCCCATGTGGGTGGCAAGAACTCAAGTACTTGAGCCATCACCTGTTGCCTTCCAGGCACATTAGCAGGAAGACAGATTGAGAACCAAGTAGCCAGGATTTGAACCAGGCACTCCTATATGGTATATGGGTGTCTAAAAGTGGCAGTTTAACCTTCTGTGCCACAATACCCTCTTCCTCCCCTAACCGTGTATTTTCAATCAAAGTTTGATGATAGAGGCCCTTTGTCATGCTTCATAAAAAGAAAGACCATTAAGAAACTAAAAGTCAGGATCAGCATTGTGGCATAGCAGGTAAAGCTGCCACCTGCCACACCAATATCCCATATGGGCTCCTGTTTTATGTCCTGGCTGTTCCGCTTCCAGTCTAGCTCTCTGCTAAGGGCCTGGGGAAAGCAGCATAAAATGGTCCAGGTCTTTTAGCCCCTACTACCTTTGTGGGAGACCCTGAAGAAATTCCTGGCTCCTGGCTTCAGCCTGGTCCAGTGCTGGTTGTTGGGACCATCTAGGGAGTGAACCAACAGATGGAAGATCTCTCTACCTCTCCCTTTCTGTAACACTTTCAAATAAGTCAAGTAACACTTTCAAGTAAGCAAATGGATCTTTCTTTTAAAAGAAACTATAAGCCATGAATATAGGAAGATGGCTCATTTTATGCATACTGCATTTGAGTAAGTGCAACTGATAACAAAAATAACCAAAAAGTAAAATGGCTAAGAGGTTCATTAGCACTTTGTTCCTCTCTGAAGTCATTTTCAAGAGAAGAGTTACAAAAATAATCATCTTGGGTATTCTTAATATTATTTTAACTAAAAATATAGGCTAGTCTTGACACCATCAATATATTCAATTTTCTTGTAGTCCAGAGTGTATGGTATAGCTAAACAAAACCCACGCAAAAAGCTCAGTACCAGGCCTTGTGCTTCCAATTTTATCAGCACATTATCATGATTGTGAGTATTGAAGTAGACTTCAAAAAGTAAATGGAAAACTGAATCAAAAAGTAAGCATATTTTAGTGCAAAAATTTTTTGAAGTTGTGCACAATTTTTCATAACATACATTTTTCATGAACTGTTTTGAAGGCTATGTAAGTACAGGTAGTGGCGTCTCTGTATCTATGAATTTCGCATCCACGGATTCAACCAACTGAAGACTGAAACTACAAAAAAAAAATGTTTTGGTAATGAAAAGGTATACTTTTTTCCTTGTCATTTTTCTAAAAACAATATAGCATGACAGTATGAACATAGTATATCTTTTAGGGATAAGTAATCTAGAGATAATTTAAAATGAATGGGATGATTGCACAGGTTATATGCAAATATGACAGCATTTCATAGAAGGGACCTGAACGCCTGTGGACTTTTATATCCATAGGGATCTTGAAACTTCTCCATAGACACTGAGGGACAACTGTATATAAACACTCATATATGTATTCATATACAAGCAACCATCACATAAGACAGCTAATATCATTATCACTGCCCTATAGATGAAGAAATAAAGCATGGAGAAGTTAAATAACTTGACCAAGATCTGGCTCTTGGGAAATAATGGAACCAGGTTAGAAGCAAAGCCATTTGGCTATACTATCTTCCTACCAAAAATTATACAAAAAATGAACCACTAGTCTTACTGCATCTTAATTTATCACCAAATTGTTCCCATAAACCCCACTAAATTAATTGTCTAAGTTTACAATGAAGGATAAATTGTAAAGATTTATTTATTTGAAAGAGTTATAGAGAGGGAGACACACACAAACAACATAGAGGTGGCCGGGATAGAGAGAGAGACAGAAGGAGGGAGGGAGGAAGAGAGAAAGGGAGAGAGAATCTCACATCTGCTGGTTCACTACTCAGATGGTTGCAAATGGCCAGGGCTGGGCCAGGCCAGAGCCAGGAGATTCATCCAGGTCTCCCACATGGTGGCAGGGGCCCAAACACTTGGGCCATCCTCTACTGCTTTCCCAGGCCATTAGCAGAGAGCTGGATCAGAAGTGGAGTAGCCAGGCCATGAAACGATGCCCATATTAGATTCCAGCATCACAGACAGTTGCTTACCCCACTACACCACAACACTGGCTCCAAGAAGGGATACATTTTTGTTTATTAGTAACATCAGAGAGAAATGACCATTCTTATTTTAAAGATTCTATTAATCTTTACCTGTGAATGGGCTCCCTGTTATTTCTGCTTAATTCTTTAGTAACATAAGCAACTTAATTTTCTACCTGAGGTCAATCTAACATAAAAATATTGGTATAAACAATGTAGACAGCAAATATGTCATCTAACGTTTAATCTCCTCTTCTATAGAACTCATCACATACTAAGTCCTTATTCATTTATGTAAAACTTTGGGACCTGAAACCAGAAAATAAAACCTATTTGCATGTTTCCTCTTTTATTCTCTAATCGAAAACAAAGGATGCATGATTTAACAAAGACTGAAAATATTTGGGAAAAATTAAGAATTATGAGTACAATTAAAAATTGAATCAGCCACAATTTGTATTAAAATATCTTAAAATGAACACCAATTCTAGAAAGAGGATTCTTTTCCAGGCCGAGATATAAAAGTTTCTTTTTCTTGCATAACTTCATGCTCATCATAACATTTTCTTAATGAGTGCTGTTCAGAATCTGGATCTCTTTAAACTAATGTGAAGTGTCCCTATATTTCTTCAGTTATTGATGGTTGATCTCTCTGTCCCCAAATAGTCTCAGTTCTTTCTCTCTGCTTCCAGCCTAGAATTCGCCTTTGCTGAAAGTGCCTTTCCTGGTGTTGGTGACACTACACTAATGTTCCCCTGATCTGCCTGATGGCTTCCTTCAGTCACTTTGTTACGAACATTCCCAGATGCCGCTATTCTCCCTGGAGTGCTTGTCAACGTTGTTTTCAAGAAGGAAATCGGAATGAATACCTTCCACGCTGGCGCATCCCCCCGATTTTCCTCTAATTACAATTGTCTAGGAGCAGCTGCTTGGCAAAGTGGTTAAGGCATCCACACTGGGGCCTGCAATGCTGACTTTGGAAGATCCCAATGGAGTTCCTAGCCCCCCAGTTTCAGTCTGACCCAGCCACCTGGGGAGTGAATCAGTGGATGGAAGATTTCTCTGTCTCTGTCTCTACGCTCCCCACCCTGCTTCCTTCTCTTTCTCCCTGCTTCCTTCTTTTCTCTACCCCTCTTCTTCTCTGTAAACTCTGCCTCTCAAATAAATAAAATCTCTTTAAAAAGACAGAGAAGTGACAGCGAGAAAGGTCTTACATCCACTGGTTCACTCCCTAGTTGGCTGCAATGGAAGAGCTGGGCTGATCCAAAGCCAGGAGCCAGGATGTTCTTCCAGGTCTCCCATGTAGGTACAGGGGCCCAAGGACTTGGGCCATCTTTCACTGCTTTCCCAGGCCATAAGCAGAGAGCTGGATCAAAAGAGGAGCAGCCGGGACAGGAACCGGTGCCCATATGGAATGCTAGTACCACAGGCAGAGCCTTAGTCTACTATGCCACAGAGCCGGCCAATAAATAAATCTTTTTAAAAAGCCAGGTGTGTCCCAAATCAGAGCACTCCTTTTTAAGTCCTAGCTCTCTTTCCAATTCTAGTTTCCAGGAAATGAGCACCCTGGGAGGCAACAAGTGATGGCTCAGGTAGTTGAGTCCCTGCCACCCACATGGGAGACCTGGGTTGAGTTCTTAGCTACTTGGCATTAGCCTGTCTCAGCCCTGGCTGTTGCAGGCATTTGGCAGTAAAGCAGAGGATAGGAAATCCCTCTCTCTGTTTCTCTTTTTGTCCGTGTGTATTTCCCTATATTTCAAGTAAAAATAAATTAAATTAATTACAGTTGCCTATCTCTAACTTTCTGATGAAGCCTTCGTGGGAGTAGTAGATGAGGCTACACAAGGACCAAATCATTAAAGGCTCTGAATCACAACGCAGGGAAATATCCCTGGATGGAGGTCTTGGAAACATTGGGAGAGATAACAGTCTGATTTTATATAGACAGTGATGTGTCATTTCATAACAGGGATACATTTTGAGAAATGCATCAAGTGATCTCATCATTGTAAGTTCTATTGTTGACCGGAATGTTCAGTTGTCTCTCAGTATGTATGAGGGACCCCTGTGAATACCAAAATCTACAGGTGCTCAATTCTGGGACAGTGTCTACATATTTTATTTTATTTTTGACAGGCAGAGTGCACAGTGAGAGAGAGAGACAGAGAGAAAGGTCTTCCTTTGCCGTTGGTTCACCCTCCAATGGCCGCCGCGGCCAGCGCATCGCGCTGATCCGATGGCAGGAGCCAGGTACTTATCCTGGTCTCCCATGGGGTGCAGGGCCCAAGCACTTGGGCCATCCTCCACTGCACTCCCTGGCCACAGCAGAGAGCTGGCCTAGAAGAGGGGCAATCAGGACAGAATCCGGCGCCCCAACCAGGACTAGAACCCAGCGTGCCAGTGCCGTAAGGCGGAGGATTAGCCTATTGAGCCACGGCACCGGCCCGAGAGTGTCTACATATAACCCACACACATCTTCCCATGTATTTGTGTTTGTCTGTCAAAGTTTTTATTTCAGCTTTATTTCTGAGGACAATTTTATAGGACAGAGTTCTAATCCGCTGATTTTTCTCAGCTTTTAAATGCTTGACTCCACCTCGTCTTGCGTGCCTGGTTTCAGAGAAGACATTCTTACCTTCCCTGCTCTATGGGGGAGGTACTCTTTCCCTCTGGCTTCTTTCAGAGTTTTTTTTTTTTTTTTTTTTTTTTTTTTGACAGGCAGAGTGGACAGTGAGAGAGAGAGAGACAGAGAGAAAGGTCTTCCTTTGCCGTTGGTTCACCCTCCAATGGCTGCCGCGGCCAGCGCGCTGCGGCCGGCGCACCGCGCTGATCCGATGGCAGGAGCCAGGAGCCAGGTGCTTTTCCTGGTCTCCCATGGGGTGCAGGGCCCAAGCACCTGGGCCATCCTCCACTGCACTCCCTGGCCACAGCAGAGAGCTGGCCTGGAAGAGGGGCAACCGGGACAGAATCCGGTGCTCCGACCGGGACTAGAACCCGGTGTGCCGGCGCCGCTAGGCGGAGGATTAGCCTAGTGAGCCGCGGCGCCGGCCCCAGAGTTTTTCTATATCTTTGGCTTTTATAGTTTGAAAAGCATATGCCTAGGTATATGGTCATTTACCTTGGTGTTCTCTGAGCTTACTGGATCTGTGATTTAATGTTTGAAATAATACAGGGAAATTCTCACTCATTGTTCAGTTATTTCTTCTGTGTTTTTCTTGCTTTCTCCTTATATTCCCATTATACATATGCTATACATTTGTACTTATCTGCTTACATTGTCTATGCATGCTAATGTACCCATTAGAGCCCTTAGCATATTAATATCATTGTTTTATTTATGTATTATTTGAAAGACAGTGAAATAGGGAGGGAGGCAGAGCTCTTCCATCCATTGGTTCACTCTCCAAAAACCTGCAACAGCTGAGATTGGGCCAGAGTGCAGCCAGGCTCTCAGATCCCCATCCGGGTCTCCCATACATGTGGCAGGGATCCAAGTACTTGAGCCATCAATTGCTGCCTTCCAGCGCGCATACTAGCAAGAAGCTGGAATTTGAAGTGGAATTGGGGTTCAAGCCTAGACACTCTGATATGGGATATGAGCATCAAAAACAGCATCTTAACCACTATGCCAAATACATGTCCCTTAATACAGCTGCCTTAGATTCCCAGTATGATAATACCAAAATCCTTGCCCTTTTTGGATCCAGTTCTTACACTTTTTCTCTCTCTTCAACCTGTGCTGTATTTTATATTATGCCATAATTTTTTTTCTTGATATTTGGACATGAGGAACACATGCGGAGAGAGGAGCATCAACAGTCCCACAAGTAGGTCTCATCGTTCACTGCACCTGTGCCTTTCGCCTATGAAATTCACAGTGTTTCTCTGTGTCCTCTACTCCCTTCGTTGGGACAGGATGTCTGGAGGGGGCTGGAGTTGCATATTTTCCCTTCCCCCCAGGTTAGTTAGGCTCTCGAAAAACCCCAGCAGGTTAGGCAGGCTCTGGCTAAATGGCTCCTCCACAGTGCAGTCCTTAAAACCAGAATACTTGGATATATTTCAAAGTAGTGTCTTTTCCCATTCCCCCTTTGAGAACACAATGGGATTTTTAACTGATATTCATTTTTGAAAACCCGGTAGAACTCCAGAAGGCAAAACTCGCAGAACTATGGGGCTCTCCTATGTCCCTGGATGCCCCTGGGGTCTTTAACTGTGAGCCTCCAGCAATCTGTCGATTAGAGCCCAGGTTTTGCTACCCTGGCATTGGTTTGCAGGGAGGTTTCTGCTCAGGTACTCCGTGACTCTCTGTAGCACTTGTCTATCTATCCAGTTTTCCCTGTGGCCTCACTTCTTTTCCAAATCCATGAAGAGCTGATTTTTCAGTTGGCTCAGCTTTGTACCTGTTGTTAGGATGAACTAGTGACTTCCACTCTCCTGTACCTAGACCAGAAAGTGTAAGTCATTTGGTCAACCTCCCTTTCTTCCTCCTTCCCTTCCTATATTTATTTGTTTGAAAGACAGAGATCTTCCATCTGCTGGTTCGCTCCCCAAATGGCCTTGCCAACTGGCCTATTGCCAAGCTTAAGCCAGGAAATGCATCTGGGTCTCCCATGTGGATGGCAGGATTAAGTGCTTGGGCCATTTTCCATTGCCCTTCCAGGTACATTAGCAGGGAGCTGGATCAGAAGTGGAGCGGGCTGGATGTGAACTGCTGCTCATATAAGGTATTAGAGTTGCAGGCAGCTTCACCCACTGAGCCACAATGCTGATCTAAATTTGTATTTCAAACAGGTAATTCTAGTATTTGTGAGACCACAAAAAGGGAAGCTGGTTAGTAAGTTATTAGAAGGAGCTAAGGATGAGAATTTGGGGAATGCAGAAAGCAGCGAAAGGAAGAGTTCAGGGGCAGACAATTGGCATAGACATTAAGAAGCCTACCAGAGAGAGACGGAGAGGGAGAGGGAAAGGGAGAGGATCTTCCATCCATTGGTTCATTCATCAAATGGCCCAATGGCCAGGGCAAGGCCAGGCTGGAGCCAGGAGTCAGGAGCTTCTTCTGAGTCTCCCATATGTGTGCAGGGACCCAAGCACTTGGACCATTTGCTGCTTTCCCAGGCACATTACCAGGGACCTGGATCAGAAGCAGAGCAGCTGGGACTTGAACCAGCACCCATAGGGGATGCTGACACTGCAGATGGTGGCTTAACCTGCTACACCACAATGCTGGCTCCAATAAATAATTTTTTTTTTAAAAGAAGACAGTGTTCTAAATCAGCTAAGTTTGAATGAAACACAAGCAGCTTCTCTGACACACACACACACACACACAGGTTCATACGGCCAGAATATCTATTATAAACACCACCACAACACCTATTACAATTGTGACTCAGTGATTATTTAAGGAATCTCTTCCACCCCAACCCCTCCATAGAAAATGGGCTCCCTGTGGACATGAACCACGTTATTTAGCCAACATCTGGCACATTTCCTGACAGAGTACACTGTGTACTCAGAGTTCATTTGGTAAGCTAATAAATTTACCAAAATTTCTAAGAAAAATTACCAAACAATAAAATCACATAAAAGATGTAAAAAAATTTTACATCTCATTTTGTGGAAAATAGAGGATTAGAAAAATTAAGTGACTTGTTTAAATTCCCAAGACTGGCTAATAACAGTGCAAAGAGTAGAATCCTATTCTCCTAAGACTGAGTCTCCATAGCAACCTCATCAGAGAGAAGGAAAGAAAACTGTGGGTGCAGAAAGCTGATATTGGGGTGGTAGATGGTAATTTTGGAGATTATTATTTAAGTATACACATACACTCCTACAGACACTGTTGAGAATGTGTTTGCCACTAGATTCTTTGAACTAGTAAACATGCCTCAGTGTACTTACTTTTTGTGTGTGGGTGCCTAGATTTGCTGGTTGTTCCCACTGGATAATGTTGCAAGGTGTTCAACAGGTGAAAAGCTACTTTCAAGACTGCTCTTGAATGAACAAGCCATCATTTTTCATGTTGAAGTTTTATAGGTAGTAACTGCACTGTGCTAGTAAAATGATCTTCTAGAAGCATGACAAATAAGACAGGCAGAATTACAATATCTGAACTGTCCCCTCCTTCAGTGGGATTGGTCTAAAGTAGTTTTTTCAAGGTTACAAGTTGTACTTACCACCTGACTCTAAGCTATCGGCACCACATCAAGGCATGTGATAGCACTAAGGTCGTTAATCCTACAAGGAACCCATGACTGGTGAGATAACCTGTGGTGCAGTAAATGCATCCGTAGCGTTATCTGGAGAAAATAGGTGTTCTAGTGGGAAACACAGCAGATGAGGATTTGGAAGGCATCTTAGTCTTCCCGCTCACTCACACGCTCCTGCACCGACAATGGGGTTATTTCCTCATAACCTATCGGTTACTTACCCTGGTGACTGCGTGGCTGACTGGGAGCTACATCACCAGAGAGTGTTCTGCGCACTGATAGCCTGGGAGGAGGTCAAAATTCATTCTAGGTCTAGTTTCTGCTGACTATGTAGTTACTTTCACATCATCACCAAGTCCAGAAAACAAAGTTGGAAGTCAAACCATTAAGTCAGGACCATCTGCAGTTTGATAACTGAGACGCATCCCGCCAGCCATCCTGTGGAGCCGCCTCGTGTCAGCCTTTGTTCAATAAAATCTGAGGAGCCACTGCTCCCAACACCGGCATCCCATATGGGCACACCAGTTGGAGTCCTAGCTCTGCTTCCAATCCAGTTTCTTGCTAATGCCCGTAGGCGGGCAGCAGATGATGGCTCGAGTAGTTGGGGCCCTGCTACCAAGATGGATGGAGTCCCTAGCTCCTGGCTCTGGCTTGGCCCAGCCCAGACTATCATGCACATTTGGAGAGTGAACCAGCGATGGACAATTTCTGTCTCTGTGTGTGTGTCTCTCTCTCTCTCTCTGCATTTCAAATAGAAAAAATCTTTAAAAAATAAAGTAACATCATCCAGGCTGCTCTATTGCAAAGATTGACATAAACAATACGATCATGAACATAGAAGGCCTCTGAAAACAGGTTTGCTGTCAAGCGTGCAATTTCATTTTCAAAAGCAGCGTGAGCAAGCAGTGAAGAGATGTGGGGGCTGAACATTTCTCTTTAATAAATAACCAGCTGACTTAGAGGACCTCAGACTTATGCTGGATCATACGCTTCTGCAGCTGATCACTAACTGCCTGGCAGACGCCATTGCTTAATCGCTGCAGTCCCACAGAGACTGAAAGGCTCAAGGGATTATTTTAAAAGGGATAAGAAACCTTTGACCCTGGCCCCAATCAGCAATGTTAGACTACTAAGCCTGGTGACTCCCTAGAGAGGTCTACTCCAGAGAAGAGTTCACACACTTGAAAAACATTGCCTCACACTGAACGGGTAAGAGACCTGCAAAACATCTACTTCACCCTTTCTCACAATAACATGGGCTTAACATTCACTGACCTGAAGTGACTAAAGAGAGAAAACCCCACTGCTTCTTGCAATATAACAAAGGAAGCTATGAGTTCAGGCGAGGGAAAAAAAATGCTAGTTAAAATGCATTTTCTTTTTATTTATGTGAAGGCAGAGTTGCAGAGAGAGGGAGATCTTCCGTCTTCTGGTTCCCTCCCTAAATGGCCACAACAGCCTGGGCTAGGCCAGGCCAAAACCAGAGGTTGGGAACTCCTTCTGGGTCTCCCACATGGGTGGCATGGGAGCAAGCACTTGGGCCATCTTCCACTGATTTTCCCAGGCTCATTAAGAGGAAGCTGGATCAGATGTGGAATATCCAGGACTTAAATTGGTACCCACAATGGATGCTGGCACTGCAGGCAGCAGCTAAACCCACTGTGCCACAATGCTAGACCCAAAATGCATATTGTTCAATTCAATTGATTATTAGTCACTTATATAACAGTCTCCCTTATTCACAATTTAGCTTTTTATGATTTCAGCTACCATGGTCAACTGTGGTCAGAATATATTAAGTGGAAAATTCCTGCAATAAACAATTCAGAAGTTTTAATTTGTGTGCCGTTCTGAGTAGTGAGGTGAGACCTTGCACTGTCCCACCTGGGGCATGAATAGCCTCCTGCCCAGCATTTCCACACTGTCTACACCGCCTACCTGTAGCCATCTCAGTTACCAGACTTACTGTTGAGGTACCCCAATGCTTGGGTTCAACTAACTCACATCTAACTTAATCATGGCTCCAAAGTACAAACCTTAATTTCAGCATATTATAATTGTTTAATTGTGCTACTGTTGATAATCTCTTGCTGATCCTATTTCACAAATTAAACTTTATCATACCTGTGAATATATAGGACAAAACACGGCATATGTGAGCTTGGCACCATCTGTGGTTTCAGGCGCCCATGGCAGGTGTTGGAATGCATCCCTCAGGGAGAAGGGGCACTCCCATAGACTACAGACCAGCAATCAGCTGGCTGAGGAGCGGTGTGCAAATCTAAGATTACTCTACTGCTACCTCTTGAGGGAGACCAAGGCCAAAAAGAAGCCTTTCTGATTATTTTTGCTTTAAAAACCAAGGTGTAAAGCAGCACTGTTAGTACTAACCAGAGTAATAAAATTTACCTACACTTCACTCGGAGTATCTTAATGAAGACGATGAATGGCTCATCGGAAGTTACAAACCATCATGAGTCCTAGCAAAAACATGACTGTCTAACGGACAATCTGTAGTACTGTCTTCAATAAGTATATTTAACTTCTTACATGATATTAACCCATATTCTTGGCTGGATAGTAGACTTAAACTGGCTAATAGGCTGAATTATATGGAATTGTAATATTTGGCCATTTTTACTAGAAAAGTGGTTCAACTGCGTATCTATATCCACCTGTAAGCAAGCTGAAAATAAGGGACAATAACACAGAGATCTTTCTGCCCCAATCTGGGTTTTTTTCTAAGGGCAACAGATTATCCTGCCAAGTTCCAAGTTTCAGCAGGAACAGACTAAAATAAATGATATCAGTTCCATTCTGACTCTGTAGTCCTGAAAAACAATACTTTCTACACTTCAGTTGTTTAGTCTATGAAAGTATGGCAGTCACAGCTATGACCATGGGTTTACCGCAAGGAAGAGATGGCTGAGAACACACTTGGTGTTTCTACAGAACGTAGTATGGGCGCATCTGTCATCATCTACATAAAAAGTCCTGGCCATAAGGAAATAAAACGAGAGGCCGGCATTGTGGCACAGTAGGTTACACCTTCACGTGCGACCTCAGCAACCCACGTCTGAGTGGGGAAGACAGTTCAAGCGCTTTGGTCCCTATCACTGAAATAGAGAGACCTGGATGGAGTTCCAGGCTTCTGGCTTCAGCCCGACCCAGCCCCTGCTATTGCAGCCATTTGGGAGTGAACCAGTGGAAGGAAGATCTCTTTCTCTGTCTCCCTTTCTATCACTTTCAAATAAATAAAATAAACCTTTAAAAACATGATGTAACCTAAAGGGCCTCAATAACATGAGAAACCTTTAGAACAATATTTTATAAAAAAAAAAAAAAAAGCAAAGCAGGATTAAAAAGGTATATAAAACATTGACAGTATTTGAAATATATGTGTGGGGAAAAGTCATAAGGAAACAGATTAAAATATTTGTTATAACATCTAAATATCAGTATTAGCAGTTTTTACTATATATTTCACAGCTTTATGTATTTTTTCAAGCTTCCACAATTTAAGGAAACAAAAATACCTAAGTACTATGTATTAAGTTAAGCTGCCATCTGCGATGGCCATGTCAGAGTGCAAGTGCAAGTCCAAGTCCCAGCTACTCTGCTTCCAAGCCAGCTCCTGTTAATGTGCAGCCTTGGAGGCAGCAGATGATGGCTCAAGCACTTGGGTCCTTGCCACCCATGTGGGAGACATTGATGGAGTTCCAGGCTCTTGGCTTCGGCCTGGTCCAGTCCCGATTGTTGCAGACGTTTGGGGAGTGAATCAGTGGATGGAAGATCTCTGTTTCTCTGTCATTCTGCTTTTCAAATAAATAAAAATAATGCATTTTTTAAAGATTTATATGAAATGCAGAGGGACTAGAAGGAGGGAGCGACAGAGAGAGAGATCCTCTACCTGCTGGTTTACTCCAAAAATGACTACAGCAGCCAGGTCTGGGCCAGGTTGAAACCAGGAGCCAGGAACTCTACCTGGATCTCCAACATGGGTTGCAGGGTTCCAAGCACTCAGTCCACCTTCTGCAGCATTCACAGGTGCACTTACAGAGAGCTGGGTGGGAATTTGGGCAGCTGGGACTGGAACTGATGCTCTGTTAGGAGATGCCAGCATCACAGTCTTGACTCGCTCTAGCACAAGGCCAGCCCCCCAGATTAAAAGATATTTGTAAATATGTTAAAAACTAGACTAAGGGAGCATATATGAATTAAAGTTAACGTTAATATTAGAAATATACATATATTCTAATATAGTGCATAAAATATTATTTTATTAGATGAAAGACTCAACAGTAAAGATTTCATGTATACCTGATTTAACCTAAAAGTACAATGAGAATTTTGAAATCTAGAAAAAAAAATCTGAAATTCCTCTGAGAGAATGAATGCACACTTACCCAGGACAATCCTGAAAAAAGAAGAATAAAGGGGCAGACTACACTCCCTGACATTCTTCTGAGCGTATGATTCTAGCACCAGAGAAGAGACTCCACAAGGCTACAACACAGGAGTGTTTAGAAACTTAACCTAATGACACAAGTGACATTTCGAATCCCTTAGTAAAGTAGGAATTGCTCTTTCAGATGTATTCGGTTAGCAGGCTAGTTATTTGAGTGAAATGCCAAATCCTTAAATCACACCTTATTCCAAAGATTTCACTGGACTTCAGAATCTAAATATTTAAAAAAAATACAAATATGCCAAGATGAAATATAAATGAATACTTAGATACCCACTTCACATCTTTTCTAATTTCAACATATATTCAAAACATATTAAACATATTACAAACAAAACTGCACACTAGTAAGAGACAATATAAGTAAAAATCCTTACATTCTTAGGCTTGAAGGACTTTTAAGGATAAGGTTGAACCCAAAAACCACAAACTGATACACAGGATTAATAAACTCTTTAAACTTCCTTATGACAAAAAAAAAAAAAAAAAAAAAAAAAAAGAACTATGAGGTTGAAAAACCCATTAGAAACTGAGAAAAGTGCTTGTACTCCATAACAACAGATTAATAACCACTGTTGAAAAAGAACTGTTAAAGACCACGTACAAAATGAAGAGCTCCAGTTTGGGAAAGCTGGAGAGAGAGAGAGTATAAAGACAACTTGAAACAAGAACTTTATAGGAGAACAGGCTTTGATGCATGTTAAACCTCACAATAATCAAACAAGCAAATACTTAAAAAGCAGTCTTTTGATTGACTGTCCTGGAAAATAGAAACCAGAACCATGACTTCAGCTTTGGAGCAGGTGTGGGACAGGGGATCGGGTCATGTACTGCTTGCTGCTCACGGCATGAACTGGTGCAGCCTTCCCGGGGCACGCATACCCTTTGACTAAGCAGGTTTACTTCCAAAAGTTCATCCAAAGAAAATAGTTAGTTAAGTGTGAAAATGTATGCTCCAGAATAGCCCCTGCGATGCTATTTACAAGGCAGACAGTTACAGAGTGGTGATTAAGAGCTTGGAACTGAGGAGCCAGGCTGTCTGCACCCGGAATCCTGACTCTCACCTCTCACAAAGCCATGTGACCCCCAGCAAGCAAAACTTTAGCTTTAGCTTCCTGGTGTGCCAAATACAGACAGCACTAGTAGCTGTCCCATGGGGTTTCAAGGGTAAGCGGGCAAATACACAAAACATACTCAAAACATTTCCAGAAACTTAGTAAGAGTTCGACAAAATAATGTTATCTGTTATTATTATTGCCAAGAAAAACAAAACCATGAAATGTCACTAATAGAGTAGCTTCACTAGATGATATGATCAATAGGCCAAATGCTATGCTGTCATTAACAATGATGATGTGGCATTACATATGTAGGCATGAGAAAAACGCCATGGTAAATGATATTCAGTTTTTAAATAAAGGTTATAAAGTAACATTATTTTATTATCTCATTCTTCATCGGATATAAACATATGAGGTTACTACAGAACATGTGTAAAAAAACTTAAAAGAGCTTTTTTGCTACAAAAACTTTGGAAATTCATGAATAGTTTTTTTAATAATAGGCATTTCTATGAACATACATACACACAGTAGGAAAGTGTGTAGCCACAAATACAATTACATCTGAGTGACAGAATGGTTTTCATTTTCATAGGCATGAACAATTATCTTTTTTTTGACAGGCAGAATTAGTGAGAGAGAGAGAGAAAGGTCTTCCTTCCGTTGGTTCACCCCCTTTTTTAATCAAGACAAATGTTATTTTTGTAATAACAAAGTATACTCATTTTGATAAACAAAAGTCGACAGGCAAGTCAGGGGCCCCAGTAACAGGAGGTAGTGGGACTGACCACACACAACCACCGGCAGTGAGGGACCCACCAGGCAGAGCTGGTCCTGAACTCTCCAATCACCCACTCTCCAATATTCCAAAAACATTTTATGGAACAGAAGAATAAAAACTTAAATGAACAATTTGCATTTTATAAATGGATGTGATAATAGGTTACAAATATGAACATTTGTCAACACTTTTAATTTCCAATTACCAATTTCTAAAAGTAACATTTCTGCTTAATAGCAGTGACAAGATGATGATGTTTTACCTGGCAGCTCTCCTCCCAGGCCACTTAGCTGATGGAGGTCAACAGGATGCCTTCCCCAAGGAGGTTCACACCTCCCTTAGTATGTACTCCATGAGAAAAGATAGATAGCCTGGGCCTCATACCTGGCAAGGCCTTAAAGCCCACCTGATAATTATCAGGTCCCTTCTGTCAGGTTATATTTGCCTCTTAATTGGAGAACTTATTCATATCTTAGGCAACAACTTTTTTAGGTCCTCCAATAATGACTCTGTCCTTTGTTCTAGACCCTATCTAGCCCACTTGGGGCCTCATTCCTTTGTAATCATAGCCTCTACTCTTACATCAATGGTCCTCTCCCTCACTTAATGTTGTATGATTGTTCAGAATTTCCCTACAAACTCTTCTACCCACAAAAGATGAGTGGCCTTTCTACCAGTCTTGGTTGGGATCAGCTTCAAACCACACCCATCAAACAGTTATTACAAGGGTCCAGAGACACCCCTTCCTCTCATCTATGAAATACTCTCATTACTTGGTTAAAGCCGCTCTTCGGATCATTGGTTGCTATTCTCACCCTGTCTTTTATACTACCATGTCTGTTTAAGTGTTTACAGGAGATGATAATGGAAAAACCAAAGCCTACACCAACCAGGCGGTCAACCAAATGCTGCTACAGGGATATACTCGGTTCCCCATCCAGGAGACAGCAGCTTGAGACATTGCCCCATGCCAGCAGAGAGTACCTTGTCTCCCTGTGGCAGCAGGAAATAGCTCTAAAGACAGATCATCGTCCCTCCACCCCTCCTAGAATTTTGGGACTGATGTAATCCCATACAACTCTTGCTTTATAAAAAACAAAAGGGGGAATGTTAGTAAAACGGTGCCATCTTATCTGTGGCACCATCTATGCTGCAGACACCATCCTAGGCTCTCGCCCCCACCACCACTGCTGAAAGCCAGGTGACCACATGGCCCAACCACCAATGTCAGCTCCACCCCGACCCTAATGGGATTCACTGCTCCTACTTCCCTTCCCACCACCGGCAAAGGTTTAACAGGACATGTACTCTTTCTCTTACACTCTTACTCTCTCGTCCTCTCCCCCAGCCCATTGGGGGATAAAGCTTTCCCCTAAAAAGAAAAAAAAAATGACCACAGGAAAGGTTTACCTGGTTATATATCCTGTTTGTGTAAACAAATTATTTACTGATGTTGTCCAAACACCTAATCACACTGATCACATTACTACAGGTTACAAGTTAGTGATATATTGAATATGAAATTGATGTTTCTCTTTAACTGCTGACTGAGTATCTTACTGATCAGCCCTGTACCACTTGTTTCAGGGAACAGGATTAATTTACAGACAAAAAGCCATGGGAAGCAAATATGTGAAGCTGAATTCAATCAACAGGACTTACTTATCAGTGGCAATTAGCAGATATGTTTTAATTCCTGGAGATTAAAGACCTTGAAGTTATTAAATCATGAACTCTAAGCATGCACAATTGATTTAACACAAGGTGCCAGGAATATTAACAATTTACTGAAATAAAACAAACAAAAACCCTCAGCTAAAGATCGATAGAGCACTTCGGTCTCTTCATCAATGTCACTCGGCAAGTAGATTTTTAAAGTGTCTGTGTACAACAGTAAATATTAATGTTTAGGGTGTCCCAATATTATTAATCTCAGTTTTGACCACTTTTTATCAAAGGAAAGCTTCAAATTCAAAGGAGTCTTACCATGAATGATAGTGGAGAAGTACAGCATTGACAATGGAATTGGTGTTTCAAGGTTTATGAGGAAATTAGGTTCCAGAACCAGCATGCATACCCGATGTTGTCATTTAAAATTCTTATATCATCTCCCACCTTAGTTTAAGAAAACAGGCTTTCTGGGGCAGACCTTTGGCTAGTGGTTAAGCCATTGGTATATATGACTAAACAAGCGCCTAGATTTGAGTCTCCTGGCTCGGCTTTTGAGTCCAGCTACCTAATAATGCACACCTGGGAAGCAGTGGTGATGGCTCAAGGAGTTGGGTCCCTACCACCACGTGGGAAACCTGGATTGAGTCCCCAGTTTTGGCCAGACCCAGCCTCACCTGTCACAGACATTTGGGAGGAGAATATGTGCTAACTCACTCCCTTTTTCTCCCTCCCTCCTTCCCTTCCCTACCTTTCAAAGTAATAACATGCAGTTAAGACAGCTAATTTAATGTTAAGAAAGGAGAAGAAAATGAGTTTTCACCTCTATTGGGACAGTCTGCTATGTCATTAGGTACATAGGGCAGATTTTCAAGAAAGCAGAGACTAAGGCAAGGAGGAGGGTGTGGGGCTTAGGGCTGGGTGACTAAGGACAGCAAGCAAGCCATGAAGCGAAACAACACAAAGTGTGCCAGCTATTTCACAAAGAACAGCAAAAACACACAATTTGCTTGGCTTATCCTTTGTGCAACAGTCTGGAATTCCCCGGATAGGCTCAGGAATTCCCCAGGATACATTTCAACAGGAAGGAAAGAACTGGTTACAGATCAACCAGCTTCCTCCCGACTCCTGTTTCTCACCATAAAGCTTTACCCAGGGGATTAACTGCTCTGGATTTCCAGGTTGCCTCATCCCCATGGTTCTGGTAAACCACTGGGAATTCAGATCCTAGTCTAGGGTCCAAAAGTGATGGAAGAAGCCAGAAACCGCAGGGAGGTGACCGGCTGGCCCCGCTGCCAGCCAGCAGCCAGGAAGGATCCAGCATGGAGAAGGTCACTCCATGGTGGCAGTAGACTGGCTTGAGGGGTGTGTGGATCCAAGGCAGTCTGAGATCATCAGCTGTGTGCTGATACAGACACTAAGCTGGAGAGCTTGTCTTGTGTTTAGAAGTGTTACTGCCCAAGAAAATGTTTTATTTCTTTAAATATTAAAAAGCATGTGCAATACTTGTGCTACATGAGGGTCTTCAAAAAATTCCTGGAAAATGAATTACTTTGGAAAAAACTGCATGGATTTCAAATTTCTGCATCAATTTAAACTTATCTTTTAATGTCACTTTTCCATGAACCGTTTGAAGTTCCCTCATCTGTGAGAGGAAAGCGAAAACCAGGACAACAGCGGTAAAGGAAGGTGCCATCTCCCATCTTCTGTTTGTGAGGGGCCACGTTCACCAAGTGGTACAAAGGGCAGAGCCAATAAAACCCAGCCTTTCCTCAAAGTGCAGCTTTACGTGTGTCCAGCTAAACCCACGTGTATTCCCACACAACTCCAGCAACTGTCCCTCCTGTACCAGGACCTTCTCTTAGGGTATCACTTAAGTTCCAAAGCACACTCTATGGGGGATGCCTTAGAGAAAACCTAACAGAAAAACAAATAACGTAAGCCAAACCTACTACTTGGCAGAATGAGGAATATGTTAACCTCCTTTACTATGTCATGTGGCCTAAAACACTAAAAATTCAGTACCCATTTTAATAACTATCAAAACTTAGGTAGAGTAATACCTATCAATCTCTTACAATACTAAAGTATCCAGGAGGATTTTTATTTGTCTTAGAAACCCAGATATTGGGGATTTCTTAAAAGGTATACATAGCTAACAGTCCAATGTTTCTGGATTTATTTTTAAGGATTTATTTAATTGAAATGCAGAGTTACAAATGGAGAGGTGGGGAAGAGAGAAAGGGGGGGAAAGGGAGGAAGGGAGGGAGAATGAGAATCTTCCATCTGCTGGTTCATCCCCCAAATGGCCACAATGGCTGGTGCTGGGCCAGGCCGAAGTCAAGAGCCAAGAGCTTCTTCTGGGTCTCCCACATGGGTGCAGGAGTCCAAGCACCTGGGCCATCTTCTGCTGCTTTCCCAGGCACATTAGCAGGGAGCTGGATCAGAAGTGGAGCAGCTGAAACCTGAACTGGGGCCCATATGGGATGCCAGCAGTGCAGGCGGCAGCTTTACCTGCTACGCCACAGTGCCGGTACCAGTTTGCTGAATTTTACATATAAGAATGTTTATTATTGTATCATACATATAATTAAACTTTATTTTTTTTTTTTAATTATAGAAATGTAGAGGACTCTGTGAAGTGCTGCCCAAGGCTCCTGCACGCCCAGTGACAGATGGAACTGGGGCAAAGGGACCAACTCCCTTGATTCAATCAGGGACTTCTCGGAAAGGCTGTCCCGTCTTCTACCCTCCCCTGAGACCGAAGGAAGCCTGACACACTTAGCAGTTCAGCTCCTGCACCCCTCTCGGGCAGGACTCTGCAGACTGCCACCCCTATACAGGCAGACTCCTGCCTGGAAATTGAGTTTGCATTTTGAACAACTCGATCCATGACATGAAGTGACACAACGATAATGAAAGCAATGTGACAAGGAGAAAGTGAGAGGGAAATCCGAGTTTTAAGTATGTTTATTACAGGGGAAAGAGGCTAAATGTAAATAAAACAAATAATCAACAAGGCTTTCCTTTCTTTAAGAGGATCTGACAGGAAAACAGGCAGAAGACAGAAATAAATGTATTAGAAGAAAAAGACAAGAGGCCCTTGAACAGAAGAAAAAATGATCAACTTCATTCATAAAATGAAAATTTATATTGACACTAGCAAGAAGCAATCTAAAAATTTAGATAAATGTCCCAACGATTAAAGTATTTAAAAATAGATGTATTAAAATAATTGTGAAATTTTTACTTTGAGAACTATAAAACACTGTTGAAAGGAAATCTAAGTAAATGGCAAAACATCCCATGCTCATGTATTAGAAAATTGAATGTTACTAAAATGGAAATATACTCCTCCATGTATACAGATTCCAATGGAGCGTCTATCAAAATACCAGCTGGCTTTTTGGCAGAAATTTATAAACTGATCCTAAATTCATATGGAAAGGCAAGGAACCTAGAACAGCCAAAAAAATCTTGGGAACAACAGCTGTAAGACTAATACATTCCGGGTTCAAAACTTACTAAAAAGCTACAGTAAATCAGGACAGCACAGAACTGGCATAGGAACAGATATTTATAGATCAATGGAACAGAACTGAGCATCCAGAAGTAAACCTTGACAATTACAGTCAACGGCTTCTTGACAAGGATGCTAAGAAAATTCAAGGGAGAACAATAATCTTCAGCAAACAGTGCTGGACATCTGGAGAGGCACATGCAAAGGAGAAAGGCTGGATTCCTTCCCTCAGCACTAGCTCCAAATTAACTCCGCAGATCTAAATGTAAAAGCTGAAACTTCAGAACTCTTAGAGGAAAGCATGAAACAGTCGTACTGACCCTGGGCAGGCAAAGCCTTCTTTGATGCAACACCAAAGCTATATGGGACAAGAGAGAGAGAGCTAATGGACATCATCAACAGCAAGTGCTTGAAATAGCACAATCAAGAAAATGGAAAACCAGTTCATAAAATTGGAGGAGATATTTTCAAAATCTGTATCTAAAAAGGAATTTATATAAAGTACATAAGGAATTCTCACAACTCAATAATAAAAGGAAATAACCCAATTCAAAAATGGGCAGAGGGCTGGGCATTTGACCTAGAAGTTCAGATTCAGGTTGAGTTGCCTGGATCCCCAATTTGTTTTTTAATGATTTATTCTACTTTACTATGGCCTTGTCTAAATAAGATCAGAGTTGGCAAACTCAGGAGGCTTCCATAGCCTTGGCAGCTCATGACAAGAGCCTCGGATGTTTACTGACATCATAAATAACAGTGTCAATTGTTAAATCAAAAACAGGAGTCACTGTGCACCTGCTCCCCATGTAGGATCTCTGTCCTTAATGTGTTGTACTATGTGAATTAACGGTAAAACTACTACTCAAACAGTACTTAACACTTTGTGTTTCTATGTGGGTGCAAACTGTTGAAATCTTTACTTAGTATATACTAAATTGATCTTCTGTATATAAAGAGAATTGAAAATGAATCTTGATATGAATGGGATGGGAGAGGGAGTGGGAGATGGGATGGTTGCGGGTAGGGGGGAGGTTATGGGGAGACAAAGCCGCTATAATCCAAAAGTTGCACTTTGGAAATTTATATTTATTAAATAAAAGTTACAAAATTTACATAAAAAGATTTATTTATTTATTTGAAAGAGTTACAGAGAGAGAGAGGAGAGGCAGAGAGTGAGAGAGAGGTTTTCCATCCACTAGTTCACTCCCCAAATGGCTGCAACAGCCAGAGCTGGGCCGATCCAAAGCCAGGAGTCTTCTCCTGGTATCCCACGTGGGTACAGGAACCCAAGGACTTGGGCCATCTTCTACTGCTTTCCCAGGCCATAGCAGAGCGCTGGATTGGAAGTGGATCAGCCATGACTAGAACTGGCACCCATATGGGATGCCAGCACCATAGATGGCGGCTTTACCAGTATGCCACAGCACAGGCTCCTGCATCCCAAATTAGAGTACTTGGGTTTGTTACCAACTTTTGACTCTTAACTCCCCATTTGCTGCTAATGCAGATGCTGGCAGGCAGCTGAGAAAACTCGAGTGTGGAAGCCAAGATCTAGGTGTTATACCTGTGTGGGAGAACTGGACTGAGTTTCTGGCTCTGCCTTCTGCCCCAGCTGCAAATCCTTGCAGATCTTAGGGGGAGTAAATCAGTTGATGGGAGAATGGTGCTCACGCTCGCTCGCTCTCCCCCCCCCCCCCTTCTTAGCTTCTCTGTGTCTCTGCCTGTCTTAAACAATTTTAAAACCAAAGTGGGCAGAAGATCTGAACAGGAATTCTCCAAAGATGTACAGATGGCCAAGAAGCACAGGAGAAGATGCTCAGCGTCATCAGGAAACTGTGAAGGGAAACCACAGTGGGACTCCATCCACTCATCAGCTGGAAGGAAACAGGCAGACAACAGTGAAGGCCGGGAAGGATGGGGAGGATTTGGTTCTGTCATACGTTGCTGACAGGAATGCGAAATGATGCCACCCCTTTGGTAAACAGTTTGTTAGCTCCTCAAAATCTTAAGCAGAGTTGCCATGTGACCCAGCAATTCTACTGCTAAGCATACACCCCAGAGAAATGAAAAGCAAAGTCCACACAAAGACTTGTACACAGATATCCATGGCAGCGTTATTCATAATAGCCAAAAACTGGAATCAACTCAAATATCCATGAACCGAAGAGTGGATAAACAAAATGTCGTATAGTCCTGTACTGGAATATTATTCTGCAACGTAAGTGCTGGGGTACTGACACCTGCCATAGCATGGATTTTTTTGAAACATTCTGCTGATTGAAAGAGGCTAACTAATCACAAAAGAATACGTATTCTACGATTTGATTCATACAAGGAGTCCGCAATAAGCAAATCTCTAGACGCTGAAAGTAGACTGGTACTGAACAGGGACAGGCGGTGGTGGTAGGTTTTGGTAAAAAATGCAAAGTGATTGCTAATAGTGGAGGATTTATTTTTTGGGGTGGAAAATGTCCTCAAATAGACTGTGGTGAAGGCTGTACAACTCTGAACATAAGAAAAATTATTGAAGTCTGTATTTTAAATGGTGAATTGAATAGCATGCAGATTATATTTCAATAAAGTTAAGAAAACTGGAAAACCAATCTGACTTAATCAAACTAGCAAGACTTCAAAATTTTGGCAAAATCCTTTGTTGGCAAGACTCTGAAAATACGGGCATTTTTGTATGCTGCTTGTGGGAATGTAACACCAATCCATCCTTTATGCAGGAGAATTTGGGAAAATGTACTGGTGTCATAGATGCATTTGACCAGAAATCTCCTAACAGGGAATGAATCCTGACTATACAGGTTTATTTTCTATAGGATTATAATTAACAGTAAAATATTGGAAACAACTTAAATGACCTTCAGAAAAGTACTGTTGAATAAAACTTACTTCATTCTAGCGATGAAGTAACACACAAGTTCAAAACAGATCATTAACTGTTTTGGAGTGACCTCTAAGATTTCTAGATGAAGAGTCAAGTGAAGGACAAAGTCAGGAAGCTGCGGACATCAGTGTGTGCTCAAACATATAACACACACACACATATACATGCCTACACATACACAGTGTGCACTCATACAGTGTGTGCTCAAACATATAACACACATATACATGCCTACACATATACAGTGTGCACTCATACAGTGTGTGCTCATATAACACACACATATACATGCCTACACACAGTGTGCACTCATACAGTGTGTGATCAAACATATAACACACACATATACATGCCTACACATACACAGTGTGCACTCATACACAGTGTGCAATCATATACAAAACACACAGTGTGCACTCATACAAACACACACACATGTACATAACACACACAAATACCTGTATAGACACACTTATTTTATATCAAAAGAAACACTGGAAGGGTAAACCAAAAACAGCAAGAAGTCAACAGTGCAGAGAGAATAGAAATAAAAGTGAAACTTCTGAATATACTTCTTTGTAAAAGTTTCACTTTTGAGCCATGTTAATGTCTTACAAATTTAAATAAAATTACATTAAAAAGGAAATGAAACCTCCGTACCTCCAAACTGAAATGAACCTAACTGTAGGCCACCGTGAAAAAATGATCACCCTGTACTTTGGCTGTACACCCCTAGTCATGTATTTTTTTTTTTTTTTTTTGACAGGCAGAGTGGACAGCTGAGGGAGAGAGACAGAGAGAAAGGTCTTCCTTTTTCCGTTGGTTCACCTCCGAATGGCCACTGCGGCCGGCGCACCGCACTGATCTGAAGCCAGGAGCCAGGTGCTTCTCCTGGTCTCCCATGAGGGTGCAGGGCCCAAGTACTTGGGCCATCCTCTACTGCACTCTGGGCCACAGCAGAGAACTGGACTGGAAGAGGAGCAACAGGGACTAGAACCCCGGGGTGCTGGCGCTGCAGGCAGAGGATTAGCCTATTGAGCCGCGGCACCGGCCTAGTCATGTATATTAAAAGGAGAGTAACATCTGTAATAACATCTTAAACATTACTCAGTCATTTCACTGATGTTGTGAGGCTTTGTGTCTGCACACAGAATATACATTTTATCCATATTGTGGAGGTTAAAACAAGTTAAAATGCTTATATTTTTAGGAAGCAAGATTTCCTTTGTCAGAGAGCAGAGAGGCAAAGAGAGGCTCTTATAATACTAAAGTTGAAAACAAAATATCAATATAAATCCATTATTTCTTTCAGGCAGTCATCCAATCTCTCCTTTGTTAATTTATTTCCTGGCTCTAAAAGTCATTATGTGCTAAAAGCAATGGATTTTTTTAGCACATAGATCTTGGTTTCTATACTTGATCTTAGCCAGAAGCCAGGAAGCAATAGATACTGGCTTCTAAATACCATTCATCTGTAAAAGGAACCAAGGCTCCCTAAATAAATGGCTAATTACATCCTGGAACGTCATCTTTAGCCAGACAGGTAGGAAATACTTATTAAAGGGTCATGTTAAAAGGACACCACAGCCAGCTTGAAGGGGTTCCTGCAACTGGCCAATCTGAGATAATTTGAGCATCAGAAAAATAGAATACTGGTCATTCCCTCTGGATCAAGAAACGTTCTTTATAAAAGAAATCCACCAAATAAAGAGTAGTAGAATTAGAATCAACATTCTGTAACTCAAAAAGAATTGATTCAGCTATTAGTTAAAAGTTTGACAGAACATATGTTTGCATGATGCCCAGGTAATTCCCAACAGGTCACCTGTTAATTGCAAAGAGAATGCCACAGCTTTACAAAGTGGTGACCTTAACTAAGAGAGCAAGCTCCAAATCAATATCATGGGACAACTTTTCGTCATGTGGCTCCAAAAGAGAGGCACTACCAGGTACAAAAAACCTCTAATGCAGTGTTCCTGGCAAAAACTTTAACCTAAATCGAACCAAGATGTTTTTTCTGACTTAAAGGTTACAACCAATCCAGTAGACAGAAAAGCAACTTTAAAAACGCCAAGAGGAAATACTTACACAGAGCCGAGCATACAGTATCCACAGGATGATGCCTGGTCTCTTAAAAAGGCAATGAGGATGGGGAAGTAAAAAGCCAGTGTGCGGAAGCAGAGAGAACCAAGGCATGGGCAATAGCACACCCACATGGGAGGACTGCTCTTTATTTAGACCTGGTGGGAGGGAGGGAGGGGTGGAAGTGCCACTACGTCCTTAAAATGCTATGAAGGAAATACATAAAACTTGTATAACTTAAAATAATATATATGTATATGTGTATGTGTGTGTGTGTGTGTGTGTGTAACACAGACAGAGGCCTAACAACCAAATAGGATGCATGAGCTGTGGGGTCCTGGTTAGAGATCAAAGGACACTTTTGTGACAAATGGGAGTATTTGAATACAAAATATCCTCATGATTTGATGAACTGTCAATTTTCTTATGTGCAGCAAGTACATTATTAAGTAGCAAAGGTCCTTATATTTAAGAAATGCAAGATTAAGTATTTAACAGTGAAATAGCTGAGATCTGTAACTTATTTTCAAAAAGCTTACATGCAGAGATAAAAAGTATGTTTTATCTAGTTAATAAGAGAATCTATGATCATTAAACTGTTCTTTCAAATTATATGGCTAAACTTTCAACATGAGAAAAAGTTTAAAAAGCAACCAGGATCTGATAAATTAATAAACATAAAAGTAGAAATTAATGAAACAAATGTTAAATTGATTTATTCAATAAAATTAACAGATTCTTTAATAACAACAAATAGACAAAAAACTTGACTATTCTGATCAAGATAAGTAATGAAAAGACAAAGCTAACATCAGAAAAGAGAAAAAAGATGTAATGACAGATAAGGAATTTTAAAAATTTAAAATAACTCCTGTTTAACCTTATACCACATACATTTCCAAAGCTACATGAAATGATATCTTCTCATAAATGGAATTTACTGAAGTACTAAAATTAGCTTAAGCTGTGGTTAATCACATGGAATCAACAAAATTCCATGGAAGAAATTGAAAAGCTATCAGAAATCTACCCTCCAAAAAGACATCAGATGCAAATGGCTCAATGGACAGAATATTTATGATGTGTGCATTATTACAGAATATAGAAAACTGCAAAAAACTTTCTGACTTGTTTTAGGAGGTGACCATAATCCTGGTACCACAGTGAACCAGGTCATATTTTTTTTTTTTTTTTTTTTTGACAGGCAGAGTTGGACAGTGAGAGGGAGAGAGAGACAGAGGGAAAGGTCTTCCTTCCGTTGGTTCTCCCCCCAAATGGCCAACTACAGAGACAGGTGCTTCCTTTTGGTCTCCCATGCGGGTGCAGGGCCCAAGCACTTGGGCCATCCTCCACTGCCTTCCCGGGCCACAGCAGAGAGCTGGACTGGAAGAGGAGCAACAGGGACAGAATCCGGCGTCCCAACAGGAACTAGAACCCAGGGCACCAGCACCACAGGCAGAGGATTAGCCTAGTGAGCCATGGTGCAGGCCTTTTTTTAAAAAATTTATTTATTTATTTGAAAGGCAGAGTTACCGATAAGGAGAGAGAGAGAGAGAGAGGGAGGGAGGGAGGGAGGGAGGGAAGGAGGTCTTCCATTCACTGGTTCACTCTCCAAATGACGGCAATGGCCATGGCCAGAGCTGGGCCAATCTGAAGCCAGGAGTTTCTTTCAGGTCTCTCACACGGGTGCAGGGGCCCAAGGACTTGGACTATCTTCCATTGCTTTCCCAGGCCATAGGAGAGAACTGGATTGGAAGTGGTGTAGCCAGGACTCCAGCTGGCACCCACATGGGATGTCAGCATTGCAAGCAGCAGCTTTAGCTGGTATGTCACAGTGTCAGCCCCTCAGTTCATAATTTTATAACTATATATCAAATACTTTGACATACATGTACATATTTAAAATTAAGTGAGCAAATATATAACTGTTCAGTGCCTGGTGGAACCGTGCCTGGCATACAGATAGCACTGCATCAAAACCAATGCTTCTTCTTCCTTACAACTAAGGCTACAACTACCCTTTCCCTTGCTTGTTAGTGTTTCATGGTGAAAGAATGCCACGTTAGTGGCAGCTTCCCACTAGTCACCTTTATGATGCTTGTGGATGACGTGTGGCCACTGGAACTGGAATGTCTAGTTTCCCTTGACCTAGATGAGAAACTCCCATCACAAAATAAATCGCTTCCTTATCTCTAGGACCCAATCAGATAAATGAGACAGTGCAGGACTGGGTGAGGGATCAGTAAACACTGCCTGTGTTAACTAGCCTCTGCTTCCCTGAGAAAGTCCCCTGCTGTGATTCCTAGATCCCTAAGTTTAGAAGAGGTCATTAGTAGATCACAACAATTGAATGCGCTGAAAGCTACCAAACTTCACACATACAAGTGACTAACATGGTGTATTTTGTTATGATAAAAAAAATTTAAACCATACTATTTAGTAAAAACTCCTTACTTATTGACATTCTGATTCATTTATTGAAGGTTACCAAAGTTCAGGATCAAGCCTAATTGCATAAATGAGCAATGAGGCATAGATTTGTGTTTGAAGCTTATTAAATAAGCATTCTATTTACAAACTCATCTTTACCTATTCTAGAACCTAGGGTTTCAAAATTATAGAGTAGTTTAATAATTACACCTTTATTTTTTTACTAAGAGGTCCCAAAGTATTGTGGCACAGTAGGTTAAGTCACTTAATGGGATACCTGCATTCCCTATCGAAGTGCCTGAGATCACCCTGGCTCTGTTTATTTTCTAATATTTATTTATTTATTTGAAAGGCTGAGTTATGGAGAGAGGGCAGGGGGAAGAGACACGAGAGAGGTATTCCATCTGTTAGTTCACTGCTCAAATGGCTGAGAGAGCTGTAGCTGGGCCAGTCCAAAGCCAGGAGCTTCCTCTAGGTCTCCCCGATAGGTACAGGGGCCCAAGTACTTGGGCCAGTGTCTGCTGCTTTCCCAGGCACATTAGCAGGTAGCTGGATCAGATGTAGAGCAGCCAGGACTCAAACTGGCACCCACATGGAATACCAGCATCTTAGGCAGCAGCTTTACCCACTACACCACAACACCAGCCCCCAGTTCTGTTTCTGATCCAGCTTCCTGCTAACGCACACCCTTGGAGGCAACAGATGATGGCTCAAGTACTTGGTCTCTACCACTCACAAGGGAGACTCAGATGGAGCTCCTGGCTCCAGCCTGGCTCAATTCTAGCTACTACAGGCATCTGGAGTGAACCAGTGATGGAAAGTATGTGTGTGTATGTAACTATTACCCCACCCCCATGAAATTTTTTGAAAATTTATAAAAAGAACAAATATAGACTTTTCACTATTACAGAGCTACTGAATAATATAAGAAATTAGTGGACTCTGTATCTGAGATGTTTAATCATGAGACCATGACATGTCCTATGGAATACCATTTCCTCAAAATGAACATCACTAAAGTTACAAACAGGACAGTCAGTAAGATAGAACTTCCCCTACGCTAGGCAGTGAATGACCCAGATCTGTAAGGCTAGCAGAACCCATCCTTAGTCATTCTCAGAAAGCGACACTAGTTCTGGGCAATTAAATGCCTGAAGATTAATGGAGTGGAGACGCAGATACATTACCAACAACCAAAACAACAACAACAACAAAGACAGGAATTTCTGGGAGCTTTTACAATATGAGTCTCTCAGTGTCTGTATGTCGGTCTGTCTCTCCCTTTAACAAGAAGGAACATTTTTGGTATCAGAGGGGATTAACCTGAGAGTTAAAAGCTGGATTGCAAAGATCATTTTTCTTGCATCACCAACTGAAGAGCTTTACAGAGTAACAGGGAGAGAGAAACAGAAGTTTTATGAAAGTTCTGGTGCTTAGGGACATAGCAGTGACCAAAGCAGACTAGTTCACTTCTAGAAAATAAAGGAGCTGGGGTTACATTTTTCTTGGACAGGCAATTGAGCTTTATAATTATTAACAAATTACTCACTATAGCTTACTCCTCCCTTTTCTGCTGATCAACATTTCAGATTTCTATAAAGGCCCTTTCAGTACAAAGTAAAACTTGGTTCCACAATCCGAAAGAGGTTATTTTAATGATTATGAACTGTGGTTTCCTACAAAGGCTTACTGGCCTTCCTCAAAACTGGGAGGGCAGCAATGCGAAAACACCCAAAGGCAGGATGGAACTCCTTTGGCTTAAGCTGGATTATTTTTCAGACTGAAATACGCTCCTGGATCCCAGCAACGTCAGACAGTAGTCAACAGAAAAGCAGACACGAGGATGTTGGCAGCAGCATTCCACGCACTTACTGAAAGCAATTCGGCCCGAAGACGGTGGCGAGATTGTGGACGTTCATGCGGTTCTGCGCGTGGTGTTGGGCCACTTGCCTCAGGAAGTGGCAGAGGTACTTGAGGAGGCAGTAGTGGGGCTCCGGCAGCTCCTTCAGTAAGTCTCGCAAGCTGCTCTCCTGCGTCTCGCTCCTGCCACCTGGAAGAAGAAAAGGAACAAGAAATGCTTTCAGTCATATTTCACAGGTCTAAGTCAGCCTAACTTTTTATCCAGAAAAAAAAAAATTCCTTGGAGACTGTGCTAGGCCTTGAGCACCTGACATTTATTTATTTTTATTTTTTTATGTTAAGGAGTTATTCAAGAAATCCTAAAAATCTTGAGTTCCATTTAGGGTATAAACGGGTTTATGTTTCAATTTTGTGGTTTCTTGCACAAATTAAAAAAATGGTAAATTTGTAATCAATAGCAGGCTCTTCTGTCTGATATATGGCATCAAGTTGTCAACAAGAACTCTTTTGGTTGAATAAAATTCAATGGCAGAGGCCTTCCAGGATCATTGTGGGACACTAAATTTAGCCTCAGGACACTGTGCACAGAGATAATAGGAGAAAATGTCAGATTCCTACAGTTTTTAATCTTTGTGTAAAAAAAAAAAAACTTATTTGATAGGCAGAGTGACAGAGAGGGCAGGGGAGAGACAGAGAAAGATCTTCTACCCTGGAGTTCATTCCCCAAATGGCCACAATGGCTGGGGCTGGCTCAGGCTGAAGCCAGGAACCTGGAACTCTACCCAGGTCTCCCACGTGGGTACAGAGGTCCAAGTATTTGGACCATCTTCAGCATCTTTCTGAGGCACATTAGCAGGGACCTGGACCAGAGGTGGAGCAGCCAGGATTCCAACCAGCACTCATATGAGATGCAGGGTCGCAGGGGCCTTAGCCGGTTGTGCTTCTACATGGGCCCTAACATTTTAATATGAAAAAAGGACTCTCTTCTTGGTCCAAGTCTAGTCAGGCCAAAATCTACTTGGAGATCTTTTTCATCTTGATCCTGTTTGGGGCATATCTTCAAGAGTCTATCCTTGGTGTCATAAATAAGAATTTCAATTGTTAAATCAACAACAGGAGTCACTATGCACTTGTTCCCCATGTAGGATCTCTGTCCTTAATGTGTTGTATTATTTGAATTAATGGTAAAACTACTACTCAAACAGTACTTTATACTTTGTGTGTCTGTGTGGGTGCAAACTGTTGAAATCTTTACTTAGTATATACTAAGTTGATCTTCTGTATATAAAGATAATTAAAAATGAATGAAGAATGAGATGGGAGAGGAGTAGGAGATGGGATGGTTTGTTGGTGGGAGGGAGGTTATGGGGAGACAAAGCTGCTATAATCCAAAAGTTGTACTTTGGAAATTTATATTTATTAAATAAAAGTTTTAAAAAGAAGTTTATCTATGGGGCATAGCTTCAAAATGTTAGAAGAATTCTGCAGTCATTTTAGCCAGAAGGTCCCCCCCTTGATATCTGACCAAATCATTCACACTCCCCCAGCCCCTGCCCTCTCCCAGTAGCCACCTCAGCCCGCCTCTAGGCAGGACCCTGCTGGGTCAGTTTGGCCACACACCCCTTTCCCCTGGTGTTTCTCTTAGTCATTCCCATCCACTGAATGGCCCCACCCCACTCTGCTCTGGGTAACGATTTCCCACACTTCCCCACTACATTCCAAGCAGAGCCCATTCCTCTCCCCTACTACAAAACCCCACTGCGGGAGGCCCTCTGACTACCACAAACATCCCAAATTCAGTGGGCCTTGCCACTCTCCAACAAGCATGAAAATGCAAAATGTGCTCACTGCCAAACGTGTTCTACATACGCCCATTCATGCACAGCTATCACTCTCTGCAGTTTCAATCACCTGTGGTCAACTGTGGTCCCAAATATGATATGAACAATTCCAGAAAGAATTCATATTTGACATAACTTTTAATATTGTATAATACTCTCGTTGCTCTATTTTGTTACTCTTGTGGTTAATATCGGGCTGCGCCTACCTATAAATTAGACTTTATAATAGGTATGCATGTAGATGAAAAACATAGTACAAGGTACTTCAAAAAGTTCATGGGAAAAGAAATGAAGAGAGAAATTATTTTGGTGCGAACATTTTGAAATTCATACCCATGAGCAGACATAAGGTTCAATACTCCTGGAGATTTCAGGCATCCACTGGGGGTCATGAACCAGCCCCCACAGATAAGAGGGCACTTGCATAGTTCAGAATTCCCTATGTGACTCTCATACAAAAGCTCAATACTTAGCCAAAAATTCACACTAAGCTCACCTCAGTTTTCTGGATTGCTTTTGCCAAGGCTTAAATAAAGTTACTAACTTAAGTTTAATTTGTTGTTCTGTACCAGACAGCACATTTTTAATAGTGAACAGCTGAGGGGGATAGTCAGTCTATCCTTTCACAGATGCCTAGGAGATTGAAGTCTAATCCAATGATAATTAATACACAAATCAGATGCCTTAGATAAGCCGGCTTTAGCAGTCAAATGAATAAGAAACAGAAGAGAGGCAAATGAGATACAAAGGAAGAGGATTAGTTAGTGTTGCAAAATACAGCACAACGTGGTGCCATGGCAGGAAGTGAGAACACAGAACACATGCAGAGAGTCATGCACAGTGACCTGAGTGTCTACAGAGCACAGGCTGAGGAATCACTTCCTGGGTGGGGATTCCAGCTCCACTACCCACCACCTATGTGACTCAGCGGCATTGCTGATGAGGACATCATTTTCCACTGCTCTATGAGTATAACTAGCAGGGAAATAAAAGACATGGAAACAACCAGAAGGATTAAAAACCCACTGAAGACTACCCATTTCTCATGTCTTTAAATTAAAAAAAAAATATGAACCAAGAGAAAATATAATTTTGCTTTTTCTCAATGGTGACTGATTCAAAGTGGGTCTGCATGCTTTCAAGGGTGTGTAATCTGTTTAAAACTGTGATTCAGGGGTGGATATTTGGCACAGTGGTTAAAATGATGCTTGGGATGCCACATCCTCTATCAGAGCGCTTCCTGCTGACATGCCCCCTGGATGGCAGCAGGTGATGCCTCAAGTCCTTGCGTCCCTACCACCCACGAGGGAGACAGACTGCGTTCCAGACTTCTGACTTTGGCCTGGCTCAGCCCCAGCAGTTGCAGGTATTTGACGGAATAAGTTAGTAGAGAGAAGATCTCCCTCTCTCTTTCAAGTAAATAAATTTGTGACCTAATGCCCAGCACTTCAAGCTACAAGCAATGGCATACCAACAGTCTGGAAAATGGGCTTCTTGGAAATGACTTTGAAATGAACCCCAAACCCTAAGGCAGGCCATATGGGAAGCTTCCAGATCAAGTAAGACAAATATTCAAGATAGCTATGAATTTACAACAATACCACCTTTGGAAAAGCAGTACTTTTATCATTTGCTTCCAATTTCTGAAATGCAATAAACAGTATTTCTAGGAAAAAATTAATGAGTAATGGGAAGGGAGATGGACATACAAAAGTTTCAAGTTTAACAAAATGACACAAAATCCTTTACAGCATCAACGGAAGAGTCACTACTCACATGTTCTCAGCAGACAAAAGTCACTGAGAAAGAAATGTATTGCATCTGCCTCCTTCTACCCAAGTTATTCACATATCCTGTGTTAGAAGATGGGTTCATGTGTCACCCACTGGGCAAGGATTTGGGGATCTTCATCAGCGGCTCTGACAGCAGTACACTCATATTTGAACCTCAAATATTTATAATTTACTTCCTGAATCCTTGTTCAAAGACTTAATACCTTAATTTATTAGCATGCCATTTCTCACCTCACTTCTTACTGATTATGTGCTTACATACTGCAAATACATAATTTGTACTGCAGTTCCAGGTATGTGTGGTAACCACCACCATTACTGCCAGGCTGCAGCGTTCCTGCACACATGATTTGCTTTGTGTGAGAACAGTAATGGCTCAACGTCTTCAGAGGAAGCTTGTGGAAGAACGTGCAAGGTGCCACAAATGGAGGCAGTGCTGCTAAAAATGTGCTTCTTCAGGGCTAGTGTTGTGGCATAGCAGGTTAAGCCACTGCCTGAGACTATGCATGCCACATGGGCGCCAGTTCAAGTCTCAGCTGGTCCATGTCTCATCCAGCTCTCTTGTAATGTGCCTGGGAAAGCAGTAGAGATGCTTTGGCCCTGGAACCCACATGGGAAACCTGGATGAAGTGCCGGGCTTCAGCCCTGGCTGTTGCGGCCATCTGGGGAGTGAATCAGTGAATGGAATCCCTCTCCCTCTCCCTCGTCCCTCTCCGTGTGTGCATGTGTCTCCTCTTTTTGTAAGTCTGCTTTTCAAATAAATACAACTAAGTCTTTACAAATAAATACAACTAAGTCTTTACAAATAAATACAACTAAGTCTTTACAAATAAATAAATGTGCTTATTAGAAAATGCCTTCTGACATTTGCAAGAAAAAAAGTTCATGAATCAGGTTGAAGATCTCTTATCCAAAGTGCTTGATATCCTAAGTATTTCAGATTCAGAATTTAAAAAAAATATTTGGGAGTGGGGGGCAAGCACTGTGGTACAGTGGTTTAAAGCCACAACCTGTAGCACCGGCATCCCAAATGGGTGCTGGTTTGAGTCGCTGCTGCTCTATTTCCAATCCAGCTCCCTACTAACGAGCCTGGGAAAACAACAGAGGACAGCCTAAGTCTTTGGGGCCCTGAACCCATGTGGGAGACCTGGAAGAAGCTCCTGGCTCCCGCCTTCAGATCAGCCCAGCTCCAGCAGTTGCAACCATTTGGAGAATGAACCAGTGGATAGAAAATATCTTTTTTTCCCCCCTTCTCCACGCTTTAAAAAAATTAAATGATTTTTTGAATATGTACATAAATGAGATATCTTGAGGGAGGGACTCAAGACTAAAACCCAAATCCATTTATTTTTGGAAACCCTCATACATGTAGCCTAAGGATAATTTTATATAGTATTTTCAGTTCACCTGTGCTTGGCTGTGACCCATCTATGGCAATAGGCATGAAATTTTCCACTTGTGGGCATCGAGTTGGAGCTCAAAAATTTCAGATTTTAAAGCACTTTGGATTTCAAATCTTTGGGATGGGGATGCTCAACCTATAATGACTTTATTACGACTTGCATTGTTTTTTGATTTGCCTTTACCTGAATATAATAAATAAGCCCTCATTCATTCATGTTCTTGTCTTTATATTGAAAATAACGATGGCTTCAAGATCTCACAATGTTATTTAAAAAAAAAAAGACTTAGCAATGCTTCTATTTTGGTGTATTAGACACTATGGTATGATAGTTATTGAATACATCCCATGTGTCTTAAACACCAGGGATAGAAAAGAGCACTGAACAAATCAAACTCCATGCTTTTAGGAACATACTCTTAAGCAAGGTGTAGACAGGCGTTAATCACATAAACTGTGATATATATGAACACAAAGCCCCTGAGTCCTGTGAAGAAAGATATGGCAGGGAAGTAAAGAGTGATGCCAGGGTGCAAGATGGTATTCACCCTTCAGGATCAGGGAAGGCCCCTCTGACACCCTACAACCGAGCAGAGCTAAGGGGAAGAGGAAGTGTGTGCCAGGCAGAGGAACGGGCACACATGTACCACGGTCATGAGGGGGAGGCCAGTCATGTGCTGGTGACCAGGCGATAGTGCAGACAGGCAAAGCACAAACCGTGACACTTATGTTAGATGCCATGGTCTCTCTCTCTACTTTTTCCCGGGATAAGGGTTCAAGTGGTGGGGAGATAAAATCTGATTTAAGAGCCACTTCAGATACTGTGCCAGGTCTAGACTGCAGGAGGCACGGTTGAAAGCAGGAAGACCAGTGAGGGGACAAAGGAGACAGCCCAGAAGAGAAACTGGTGCTTGGATGGACTGCACAAAGGCGAGTGGTAGGAACAGGTGGGTTCTGGATATAGTCTGCATGTGTCCTTTTTGTTTTACACATGAAAGTGGTCTTATACATGAAAAATACAGGTATGAAATGTTCATCAGCAAATGAGTGATCACTCCAAGCCAGGCACCATTTGCAGCTTTGGGATACATCTATTGTATATTTACAAACAGAAATGCCTACACTCATGGGGCAGGGGAGACATTAAGTAGTAAATCAAGTAACCTGCTGGAGGAACTCTGGTGAGGGCTGGTAGTTGTGAGTATAAGCAGGACTGTCAAGAAGGCCTTACTGAGAATGTATTCTGTAAGTACAGTTGAACATCCACAAATTGGCAACGTAAGCTCTTTCAAAGCTGGAAGCTAGGGCACAGGTTTAAGTCTCAGCGGCTCCACTTCCAGTCCAGCTCCCTGCTAATGCTACTGGGAAAGCAGTGGAAGATGGCCCAAGTGACTGGGGCCCTGCCACCCATATAGAAAACCCAGATGGAGTTGCAGTCCCCTGGCTTTGGCTTGGCCCAATGCCAGCTGTTGCAGCCATTTGGTGAGTAAACCAGTGGATGGAAGATCTTTCTCTCCCTCTAACTTTTCAAGTAAATAAGTGAGGAAGGGAGGGAGGGAAGGGGAGAGGGAGAGGGAAGGGGAGAGGGAAGGGCAGAGGGAGAGGGAAGGGCAGAGGGAGAGGGATGGGGAGAGGGAAGGGCAGAGGGAGGGGGAAGGGGAGGGGGAGAGGTAGGAGAAGAGGGAGGGGGAAGGGGAGAGGGAGAGGGAAGGGGAGGGGGAGAGGGAAGCTGGAGGCTGAGTTTTAACCATCTTTTAAATCCCCAGTGTCTTGTATATGAATGGTGATCAGGAAATCACTTTAATAGAATGACCCACAGTTTTAAGGCACACAGTAAGACACACTAGCATAGGAATAAAGGAGCATATATTCTTCAAATATATTCTAAAGAACTGCGGAATGAGGTCACCTACAGAACTAGCTGGGTTGGGTGTTATGAAGGAACCACGTTACCGACAGCATTTAACAGCAAGAAAAGACCCGTTTGGCTGACACAGGTTAAGGACATTCAGCAATGAACTTCCCCACACAGGCCTCAGAAACAGAAGGAAACTGCACCTCTGCAGATAAACGGATGCATTTTAAGTGCTTTAACTTGGCCATTTTTTCTAGAATTCCATTGGAATAAAAATTAGAATAACGTGATAATTCCTGAGTCCAAATGTTTTAGTAAAATTTTGCAGATGGCAACAATGATTCATAAAGGAAAGTCACCATTTCCTGGAACAACACTCTTCTTGAACTCCTTTCTCCACTCATGAAAATTGTCCTTCCAAATTCTTCAAGGTTGCATGAATGCTTTCCTTTGTTGTGGGCTAACTTTGGCCCATTACTCAATCTCAAATATACAACCAGCATAGTGGATGTAGTGTGCAGAGAAATCTACTTAGCACTTGAAGGCCATAAATACTTTTGTGCCAGGTTAAGTAGCAAACATTGAACCATGTGACAAATATTTGCTATCATTATAAAAAGATTAGGCTCTACTGGCATGCTGTACCTGTATCACAGAATAGCATCTAACTCTCATCCTGACATTTATCCTAGTGCTTGTCAGTCAGCTGCCTTGATTTTCCTACGCCTGTGGAGTTACACTGCACTTTTAATCTTAGCCTCAGGGAGAAAGAAAAAATAATCAACAACTGGCAAATTGCTAATCTCTATCATGATACAGCTTAGAGCCTTGAGAAGGTCAACCATTTAAACAACCAAAATATTTATCCTCACGGGGACAGACTGATGGAAGTAATTCCCGCCCTCCCCCACCCCCTTCATTGAGTCTTACCAAAGGATTTGTGAAAACTCAGATAGCACAATGAGCTGTGGCAGACACTGCAGATGGAGAGAGGTCACAAGACTAAAAAAACTGGCTGGTTCTAGAAGTTCGCAAGCCAGAGAGGCAACAGGGACCTTTGCCTTACGACTGCACAGAACTGAATTCTGCCAGTAACATGAGTGAGTTAGGGAGAGCCCAGCCTGACTGTCACCTTGATTTTGGCCTTGAGAGAACTGGAGTGGAACACTCAGCTGAGCCTACCTGCTTCTCACCCATACAACTGTGAGATGATAAATCAGTATCATTTTAAGCCACTAAGTTCATGATAAGCAGTATCACTGAGGCAGAAATAGGAACCTACCACAGGTCCTATTAGAGCCAAATAGACTGAAACAGGGAAATTATGAAACTTTTCCCTGTTCACACAGCCACCAAATAGCTGAGCTGCCATTCAGATCCAAGCTGTCTGGCCTCACAGCGACGCTGTTACCTGCATATTCTTTCACAGTTAGCTGTTAGTATAGTACACAGCATCTAGCACTGTTTGAGACAAAATCCTTGAGTAGTAGGGGATAAGAAGCTTTTTGTTCCCCAAAGAGAAAGAGACAGTGAAAGAGAGAGAAAGAGAAGGGGAGAGAGATCTACCATTTGCTGGTTCACTCCCCAAATGCCCACAACAGCTGGAAGTTGTGCAAGGCCAGAGACAGGACTCTGGAACTCAATCTAGGTTGCCTACGTGGGTGGCAGAGACCCAGCTACTTGAGCCATCACCACTGCTTTCCAGGGTGTACAGTAACAGGAACCTGTACTCAGAAGCAGAGCTGGGACTTGAACCTCAGCACGTCTACATGGGATGTGGATGTCCCAAGCAGTGTCCTAAATACTGAGCCAAATACCCACCCCCGCAGTGGGCATCTCTCAGGTTCTGGGGGATATCATTTTAATAAAAGCCAAAAAAGTATTTGGGCAAAAATGTTCTACTAGCGACATGAGAATAAGCAAAACACAAATTCTATTTGTTTCTAAATATGTATTCACAGAATAGGGGGACAATAATGAAATGTCGGCGAACCTGATCATACTGGGTTTTGCCTCTGCTTTTCACATCCAGGGGTGAACTCATTCCCTCAGAGTGATGAGAACTCAGAGACAACAAAACACACGGAACCAACGTTTTCCTATGCAAAAAGTTCAGCTTCGTACAGACCTCTCACAACCTGTGACAAAGTTCTCAAAGGCCCCACAAGTATTTCTCAAAGGACGACGGCACGATAAAGCGACTAATAAAAATTAATAAGTAACAGTCTATTCTTAAACATCATTAATGAAACTATAAACCTTCTGATTAGATCTGCAAGGCACAGACGTATATTCACTGCCAAATGAGCCCATATTTACAAGGAAACTCCTGCTTCCAGGAAGGTCTTGTTTGAGCAAGAGCAGAGGCTGGCGTGAAGAACAAAGATTCAACAGACACTTGACCTGTCAGTCCCATAACCAAAAACAAACTCCTGAGGATACAAAAACAGCAGCAAATCAAGTTTGTTTTGTAGCTATTTCCTGAATGCTTGTCAGTGGGGACTGGTGGCATAAATGAAAAGATTTAAGACAAATGTACAACAATCCACTTGTATTTCAAAACTGGGAGCTCATATCTAGGTTAGATGTTAAACACAAGCCTTTAACAGCTGAACAAACTGCTTGTGGGAGAAAGCAAGCACACAGGAGAGTGAGAAAAGCAATCATGGCACACAGGCAGGGGCACCTCCCACAATGCAATATCCCAACTAATAAAACTTGGCTTTATCCATAAATCTAACGTTATATTAAGTGGGCAAGGTACAGCTCCTGTGCACATTCAGTGGAAATCATATTATCACCACTTCTTTTCTAGGCACCACCGATTAAATGCTCAGCGGGAAGGGGTCTGTAAGTGAATCTGGTGTCATATGAGCTCAATTATCAGGTGCAGAGTTATTGATGTCTATTCCATTTGTCCCCCCTTTTTTCTCTTAAGGGCTTCACATGGTTTATGGACTCAAGTATAAAAGGCTGATTATTTCTGTGTGTTCAGAACAGCAGGTGTTCAGAACGCAGCTGAACACAGTTAGGGCCGAGCTACAGGAGGTTAGCAACGTAATCATCTGGCATCCCTTCAACTTGATATTCTTGAAACCACCATTCAGTATTTACTTCACATGGGCTGATCTGCTATTAACACAAGTTGCCTACTTTTCTTTATGGTTTATTTATTTGAAAAGCAGAGTTACAAAGATGGAGGGAAAGGCACGAGAGAGAGAGAGAGAGAGAGAGAGAGAGAGAGAGAATCTCCCATCCTCTGGTTCACTCCACAAATGACACAACACCAGGGGCAGGGCCAGCTCCAATCCAAGAGCCTAGAACTTCACCACATCTCCTACATGGGTGGCAGGGCCCTAACTATGTGAGACATCGTCCATTGCTTGCTCAGGTGCATCAGCAGGGAGCTGGATTGCAAGTGCAGCAGCTGGGACTCAAACCAGTGCTCATATGGGATGTTGGCATCACAGGTGGTAGCTAAACCCATTGAGCCACAACTCTGGCCCCAAGCTATCTACTGTAACTCATTTGTTGGCTGAACTGTCATCTTCTCTCTCAGCTCAACCAAATAAGATGCCTCTCCCATAAAAGCATTAGGGAAAAGGTGAAGAATTTCCTGAGAACATTACCCAGGTCCCACATTATTCTAAAATCCCTAGTAGACATTATCATCTTGACCTTGGGGCTGTTGGACCTCCTCTTTTTCTTCTTTAAGCTCATAATTCTTCCTGCTATTATAAAATCCTACCCCATTTACCATAAAGATGGCTAAAATAAAAAGACAAGAATAGATGATGGCACAATATAGAGAAATTAAATACTTTCATTCATTGCTGGTGAGAACGTAAAATAGCACAGCTACTTTGAAAAATATTTCCTCAAAATGCTAACCATGTCAAAGTTACCATACTATCCAGCAATTCTACTCCAAAGTAGTTACTCAACAGAAATCAAAATATATGTCCAAACACTTATACACACACGTTTATAACAGCAAAAGAGTAGAAACATTTCATATGTTGTTTCCAACAGGTAAATGGATAAATAAATTGTGGAACCTGAGTGTTCATACGACAGAATACTAGTCTGCTACAAACAAGAATTCAGTTCTGGCACATGCTGCAACACGGATGAGCCTCGGAACACTATGTTGGGTCAAAGAAACCACTCACAAAAGACCACAGACCGCAAGATTCCATTTTGTGAAAAGTATATAAAAGGCAAATCTATACAGACAGGATGTAATGTTTGCCTGGGCAGAAGTGGTGGGAAGCAAGAGTGGGAGGAGGGCCATGACTGCTAATGGAAACAGGGCTTTTTTGGTGTCCTAAAGATGTTCTAAAATTAGGCAGTGGTGATGGTTGCACTATGAATAAACTAAAAATTACTGAACTATATACTTTACCAGGTCAATTTTATGTTAGATAATTTGTATCTCAATAAACCTGTTAAAAAGAAGTTCTGTTGGCTTAAAAGGCAAGCATGGGAAAAAAAGTCAGAGAACACCTTTCAAATAAGTTTATCATCTTTTCTCCTCATAGCCCATTAAAACGACAATAAAAGAATTACTCACCAGTACATTCAAATGCTCACATATACACACGCACTCACTCCCTCAAGGACGTGTTTCAAGACACATTAGCTGCTCTTACCTAGGACAACTTTGTTCAGGAATGCCTTTTCTTTCCAAGCCTGCATAACCCCACCCTCTATACTATCTCAGAGTTGAAGGCCACAAGAAGGGAAATAAAGATGTATACATGCACTCAGCCAAGAAAAACCATCTCATCATCAGGGCCTACCACCTGAGAGGTCATGGGGGGATTACAGATGCAAGGGTTCCCCTGTCACATGGATCTAGATGAAGGCAGACCAACTGGGACACTGCTAAAACGTCAGAAGTCACACATGGGAACCTGGGCATCTGGCACCACCTTTTCCATTGATTCTAGCAGTGGCTTTGAACATCTGACAGGTACCTTGGCTGACACATAGACACCAACCTTTTAATTCTGCTCTAGGTTTACCTAGAAGTTAAAGAATAGTTTATATATAGGGCACTGCCTATAGGAAACCTAAAAGATGCATATTGAAAATGGAAATGGCTAAACCTTGGGGTTTAATACAATGATTCTGTTTTTCATAGGAACAGAAATCTATGAGGGTTGAATAATTTCAAAAGAAATGAAACTTCTCAGCAAGATGGAATTAACCTAGGAAATGAATCAAGTCATAGACTTTCTACTTTGTATGGAGCTCCAACTGGCTAAGGAATGACACTGTTTGATAAGCAGAATTCAGCCAACATTTGCAAGACACTGTTACATTTGCAAGGCAAAACCACTCAGCTCCAAACATTACAAATGACATCCTGACAGTATAGACAAAAGACAGGTTTAATTCCACGTTACCTAAGGAATTCCTCACAGAATGAAGAAAACTAGAACCAAAGGCTCAAGCCCAAGTCAATTCATTAGATTTCTTGGCAATTTGTCATTGTACTGATTTGAAGGGCCCTATTCGTAAGGTGGTTTTCTTAAGAAAAACCTTTGCTGTCTAAATCATCAAATGCTCACATGCTACAACTCATAGGCACTTAGCTTTCATGTCTTGTTTGTACAGATGCCATTATAAAATTCCATCCCATTTAAAATCAAGTATCTGGGATAAAAAAAGGCAAGAGAGAATTTTCATTTAAAGAGACAGATTGATCATAGGCATCTGTCTCATCTTCAAGCCTCCACTGAAATAAATGTAAAATATGTTTAAAAAACATAAACACCCGAGGGCCAGAAAAGAAAAAGAACAGCAGAGAAGACAGAAATAGATGAGATTTCAGGAGACATTTGGAAGTGGATGCAAGAGACAGAAAACAGACTGTTCCCCAGGCTGCCAGGCACAGGGAGCCCTGCCACACTCAGGCACCCAGACAGGCAGGCTGGCAGGTGGGGTGCTGAGGCTTGGTCTCTGGGTACAATCAAAGAACTCCCAAACACCTGAGGTAGCTAAGGACTAGGTGAGGAACACAGCAGTAAACAGCAGCAGTGAATGCTGCTAAGAAGGAAGGAACCCACTAACAAGCATCCTTCCCACCTCCCTCCCACTCTGCTCTTCAGGAGCGCAGTTGCTGCACAGGCTGACATCTGGGGGTCCCCAGATGAAATGCTGCATTCCCCCTTTCTGCTATCTAGTTCTCCTAAGAAGTACACCAGCAGACAAGCCCCCAGACCCACTTAGGATGCTATTCTGAAAACGGGCAAGAATCACTGCATGTTTCAGTAAAGGGAAACAAAGAAAAGCTCTCAGATAACACAGAGGGAAGACAAGAAGAAGTTAACTCTCGCTAGCATCCTCAGGAAAAAAAAAAATGAGACCAGAATGCTCTAAAACAATAGGGCTATGAAAAGCAGGAAGAATATTTTGGTTATTAAAAAGACAAAAGCTGAAAATGTTTTAAAAGCCTGGAAAAAGTGAAGACATGTCACAGAAAACATAGAATTAAAATAGCTTTGGGATAGGCACTTGATACAACGGCAGAGGCTAAGACGTGGCTTGAGATACCCACATCCCATAGCAGAATGCAGGTTTTGAGTCCCGGCTCCTTTGCTTCCAACCAGCTTCCTGACAATGGGAGGCAGCAGTTGGTGGCTCAGATACTTGGGTCCTTGCCACCCACATGAGACTAGGAATGAGCTCTAAGCCCTTAGTTTCAGCCTGGACTAGCCCTGGCTAATGCAGGCATCTGGGGAGTGAACCAGCAGATAGGTCTATCTCTCTGCATGAGTGAGCACAATGAATAAGAAACTCCAGAGAGAGACCAGCACTGTGGCATAGTAAGCCAAGCCTCCATCTGTGGTGCTGGCATCCCCTATCGGCACCGGTTTGTGTCCTGGCTGCTCCACTTCCAATCCAGCTCTCTGCTATGACCTGGGAAAGCAGTAGAAGATGGCCCAAGTCCTTGGGCCCCTGCACCCACATGGGAGACCCAGAAGAAACTCCTGATCAGCCCAGCTCTGGCCATTGCGACAATTTGGGAATGAACCAGCAAACTGAAGACCTTTCTCTCTGTCTCACCCTCTATCTGTAATTCTACCTCTCAAATAAATAAAACCTTAGAGGGAGACTGACTGACTGACTCCAGGGAAAGAAAATGCAGGAAAGGAGCTCTCTGATGACACCTGCAACAGACCCAGTTGGGGAGCACAAGAAAGATGCATCCAAAGAGGAACCTCTCCAGAAATGCATCATCTGATAATGCCAACAAAGGTTAACAATGGATTTGTTGGAGCAGTTTGAATTGGAAAAAAAAAAAAAAAACCTGCAGGTAGATTTATGGAAAATTATGTGAGAAAAAAATAAGCCAAATATTAACATCAGCAAATACACTGCACATGTGTACATACACACTCATAACAAGTCAAACATTAATCATGAATGGGACTAGAACTGTGTTATAACAATGTTGGAAGAAATTGTTTGAACTAAGTGACAGTGTAACAGAGCTAACTGCACATATTTTATGAGCAGAAATGATGAGATGATGTCTGAAATTTAACAATCAACAACACTATAAGGCTATTATTAAATGGAAGCAAACACACAAAGCAACAGTTAAACCAGTTAAAATCGATTTTCTCTGGGAAAGATGTAAGACCTGCCAAAGATATAGAAGGAGTCTGCTGTTTAATTTTGCTTTAAAGATTTGTTTATTTGAAAGGAAGAGTTAGAGAGAGGGGAGAGAGAGAGGTCTTCCATCTACTGATTCACTCATCAAATGGCTACAACTGCCAAAGCTGAGCTGATCCAGAGCCAGGAGCCAGGAGCCAGGAGCCAGGTCCCACATATGGGGCAGGGGCCCAAGGACTTGGGCCATTTTCCACTGCTTTCCAAGGTGCATTAGCAGGGAGCTGGATCAGAACAGAAACAGCAGAGACTGGAACCGGCACCCATATGGGATGCCAGCACTGTAGGCAGCAGCTTTACCCACTATGACTATGACACAGTACCGATTTTCTTCATGAAGTTTTCTATTTTTTTAAACTTTTATTTAATAAATATAAATTTCCAAAGTACAACTTTTGGATTATAGCGGCTTTTTTCCCCCATAACCACCCACCTACCTGCAATCATCCCATCTCCCACCCCCTTCCCATCCCATTCTTCATTGACTCATTTTCAATTCTCTTTATATACAGAAAATCAATTTAGTATATACTAAGTAAAGATTTCAACAGTTTGTACCCACACAGACACACAAAGCATAAAGTATTGTTTGAGTACTAGTTATACCATTAATTCACATAGTACAAAACATTAAGGACAGAGATCCTACATGGGGAGTAAGTGCACAGTGATTCCTGTTGATTTAACAATCGACACTGTTATTTATGACTTCAGTAATCACCCAAGGCTCTTGTCATGAGCTGCAAAGGCTGTGGCAGCCTCTTGAGTTCGCCAACTCCGATCTTAGACAAGGCCATAGTCAAAGTGGAAGTTCTCTCCTCCCTTCAGAGAAAGGTACCTCCTTTGATGGCCCATTCTTTCTGCTGGGATCTCACAGAGATCTTTCACTTAGGTCATTTTTTTTTTTTTTTTTTTTTTTTTTGCTAGAGTGCTTTGGCTTTCCATGCCTGAAATATTCTCATGGGCTTTTTAGCCAGATCCAAATGCCTTAAGGGCTGATTCTGAGGCCAGAGTGCTGTTTAGGAATCTGCCATGCTATGAGTCTGCTGTGTATCCCACTTCCCATGTTGGATCGTCCTCTCCTTTTTTATTCTTATCAGTTAGTATCAGCAGACACTAGTCTTGTTTATGTGATCCCTTTGACACTTAATCCTATCATGATCAATTATGAACTGAAACTGATCACTTTGACAAGTGAGATGGCATTGGTACATGCCACCTTGATGGGACTGAATTGGAATCCCCTGGCACGTTTCTAGCTCTATCATTTGGGGCAAGTGTGATTGAGCATGTGCCCAAAATGTACATCTCCTCCCTCTTATTCCCACTCTTTTAACACTTTTCAGTTAAATTTAAACACCTAAGAATAATTGTGTGTTAAATAAAGATTTCAACCAATGGTATTAAGGAGAACAAAATAATACTAAAAGGAATAAAGTAGTAATCTGTTCCTCGGCAGTCAGGACAAGGGCTGATCAAGTCTTTGTTTCTCATAGTGTCCATTTCCCTTCAACAGGTTTCCTTTTAGGTGCACAGTTAGTTGTCACTGATCAGGGAGAACATATATTTGTCCCTTTGGGACTGGCTTAATTCACTCAGCATGATGTGTTCCAGATTCCTCCATTTTGTTGCAAATGACCAGATTTCATTGTTTTTGACTGCTGTATAGTATTCTATAGAGTACATGTCCCATAATTTCTTTATCCAGTCTTCTGTTGATGGGCATTTAAGTAGATTCCATGTCCTAGCTATTGTGAATTGAGCTGCAATAAATATCGAGGTGCAAACAGCTCTTTTATTTGCCAATTTAATTTCCTTTGGGTAAATCCCAAGGAGTGGGATGGCTGGGTTGAATGGTAGGGTTATCTTCAGGTTTCTGAGGAATCTCCAGACTGACTTCCATAGTGGCTTTACCAGTTTACATTCCCACCAACAGTGGGTTAGTGTCCCTTTTTCCCCACATCCTCACCAGCATCTGTTGTTGGTAGATTTCTGTATGTAAGCCATTCTAACTGGGGTGAGGTGAAACCTCATTGTGGTTTTGATTTGCATTTCCCTGATTGCTAGTGATCCTGAAATTTTTTCATGTATCTATTGGCCATTTGGATTTCCTCTTTTGAGAAAAATGTCTATTGACATTTGGCCCATCTCTTAAGTGGGTTGTTTGTTTTGTTGTTGTGGAGTTTCTTGATCTCATTGTAGATTCTGGTTATTAATCCTTTATCTGTAGCATAGTTTGCAAATATTTTTTCCCATTCTGTTGGTTGCCTCTTCACTTTTTTTTTTTTTTTTTTTGCAATACAGAATGCCTTCACCTCAATTTAACAATTGAAAAGCAATTTGTCAAGCATTGATGTAATGCCAAAATATAAACAGCACCCCCCCCTTTTTTTTTTTTTTTTGACAGGCAGAGTGGACAATGAGAGAGACAGAGACAGAGAGAAAGGTCTTCCTTTGCCGTTGGTTCACCCTCCAATGGCCGCCGCGCTGCGGCCGGCACACCGCGCTGATCCGATGGCAGGAGCCAGGTACTTCTCCTGGTCTCCCATGGGATGCAGGGCCCAAGCACTTGGGCCATCCTCCACTGCACTCCCTGGCCACAGCAGAGAGCTGGCCTGGAAGAGGGGCAACCGGGACAGAATCCGGCGCCCTGACCGGGACTAGAACCCGGTGTGCCGGTGCCGCAAGGCGGAGGATTAGCCTATTGAGCCGCGGCGCCGGCCAGCAAAGTTGAATTCTTCATACACAGATACTGCAAGAAAACAAATGTTTATTGTTTCAAACCAGTAAATTTGGGGGTTACTGCTATATAGCAAAAGATAACAAATGCACTAAAACACAAAAGTATTAAGTAACTTGTCCATACTATTGCAGCTAGCAAATGGCAAATTGTGATTAGAAAGTAGTCAGAATGGGGGCTGGCGCTGTGGCGCAGCGGGTTAACGCCCTGGCCTGAAGCATCAGCATCCCATATGGGCACTGGTTCTAGTCCCGCTGCTCTACCTCTGATCCAGCTCTCTGCTATGGCCTGGGAAAGCAGCAGGGGATGGCCCAAGTCCTTGGGCCCCTGCACCTGCGTGGGAAACCCAGAAGAAGCTCTTGGCTCCTTGCCCCACTTCGGATCCAGCTTCATGCTAATGTGTCTTGAGAGGTATTAGATGATGGCACAAGTGCTTGGGCCCCAGTCACCCATGTTGGGGCGCCTGAATGGAGTTCTGGGCCCATAGCTTTAGTGCAGCCCAGCCCTGCCTGTTACAGGCATTTAGGAAGTGAACCAGCAGATGAAAGATCTCTGTCTCTTACTTGCTTACGCACTTTCTCCCTCTCTCTTTATCTTTCAAGTAGGTGAAAAAGTAAGTAAACATTTTTTATTTTTTTAACTTTTTAAAAAGATTTATTTATTTATTTGAAAGGCAGAGTGATAAGGAGAGAGGGACAGAGATTGATTGATCTTCCACCCACTGGTTCCCTCCCCAGATGGCCACAACAGCCAGGGCTGGGCCAGGAACTCCATCCAGGTCTCCTTCATGGTGACAGGAACCTAAGTACTTGGCTCACATCAGCTGCCTTCCCAGGCATGTTAGCAGGGAGCTGGATCGGAAATGGAACAGCAGCTGGACTCAAACTGACACTCATATGGGATGCCAGCATTGCAGCAGGCAGATTAACCCACTGTATCACAATACTGCCCCCAATAAACATTTTTTAAAACAGAAAATAGGCTGGCACTGTGGCTCACTTGGCTAATCCTCTGCCTGCGACGCCAGCACCCTGGGTTCTAGTCCCGGTTGAGGCGCTGGGTACTAGTTCCGGTTGCTCCTCCTTCCAGTCCAGCTCTCTGCTGTGGCCCGGGAGGGCAGTGGAGGATGGCCCAAGTGCTTGCGCCCTGCACCCACATGGGAGACCGGGAGGAAGTACCTGGCTCCTGGCTTCAGATTGGCACAGCACCAGCTGTAGAGGCCATTAGGGGAGTGAACCAACAGAAGGAAGACCTTCCTCTCTGTCTCTCTCACTGTCTAACTCTGCCTGGAAAAAAAAAAAAAAAAAAAAGAAAAAAAAAAAAAAACACAGAAAATAAGTGATAAGTAAAATATCTGTTAGATATCTAAACAGTAGAAATCACTTAATAGCACCTATTATTATCACTAAAGAATACAAGCAGAATCTCAAGCAGAACCAATGCTAAACAAAAAGCACATAGAAAGTGCAAAGAAAACACACCTTAGTACCATTTCCCTCCCAAATGTCATTTATCTTAAACTAATTCTTATTTCCAGCCTGGCACGTCATTAAAGATTTCCAAGACAAAAACAAATCAATTCTGTAATAATGATTTTTGACCCAGAAACTAATTAACATCCCACTGCAGGCTTTTAACTAATTTATTTTTTTCACTCATACATTCATCAAATTAGGACAAATTTTGAAAAGCACAATGCTATGGACCGGATTTTGTCCCTGCACAATTCAAAGGTTGAAGTCCTAATATCCAAGGTGACTATATTGCAGGTAGGGCCTTTAAGAAGGTAATTAAGATTAGAGGAGGCCATACATGTGGGCTCCTAACCAGACGGGGCCGGTGTCTCTGAGAAGGGCGAGGCACCAGAAGTGCTTCTGCACAGAGAAGGCCAGGTGAGGGCACAGCGGAAAGGTGACGTCTGCCAGACGCGGACAGACAACTCACTGGAAACCACCTCCACCAGCACCCTGAACTTGGCTTTCCAGCTGCCAGAACAATAAGAAAAATAATTTTTTTGCAAAAATGGTTCAAGTCCCATTCTACTTCTACCTCCAGCTTCTTGCTAATGGATACCCTTGGGAGGCAGCAGGTGATGCCCAAGTGACTCCAGTAGCTGGGGCCCTGCACCCACATGGGAGACTGGACTGAGTTCCCAGATCTTGACTTCAGCCTGACTCAGCCCCAGCTGTTGTGGGCATTTGGAAACTGAATGAGCAGATGAGAATGTTCTCTAATAAATTAATTAAGCTTGGGTTGAAGTCAGGCAGATCCCAATTCTGTACATTCCAAGTGCTTGCTGTTTGGCACGTTACTTACTCCGAGTGTCATTTTCCTTATATTAAATATCAAATATTTGTAGGAATTGCTATAAAGGAGCTGAAAACCAAATATAAGTATTGTACCTAGGGGAAATCTTGGCATAGAAATATTATTCAAATTGGGGTGAAAGAAATGAAATCAGTTTATTGTGACCTATTTGCAGTTACAGTATTGTCCAAACATAACCATGGCCAGAAAGATAAAAACACTGAGAAGCCTAAACAGATGACTGAAATGCACTCCTGTGGGCCCCACACTGACCTTCATTTTCCTGATCCATTTAATGGTGCCTCTCATCATGGCATCCTAACAGCTTTCTACTCCATTTTCAAATTTTTTTTAAAAGATTTCATTTATCTGAAAGGTAGAGTGACAGAGAGGGAGAGACAGAGAGAGATCTTCCATCCACTGTAGCCTCAAAAGTCAGGGCTGGACCAGGTCAAACCCAGGAGCTCCAGGTGGCAGGAGCTCAAAAACTTGGGCCATCATCCACTGCCTTCGCATGCACATTAGCAGAGAGCTGGATCAGAAGTGGAGCAGCCAGCACTTGAACCAGCACTCTGATTTGGGATGTAGGCATCCCAAGCAGTGAATTAACCCACTGCACCACAACGTGGGCCCCCAGCCCTCCCCAACTTGATATCCATCATCATCAGTTATCAGCAAGACTATCTTAGGGCTCCTCCTCTGGATCCCAGAGAAAATTAATAAAACCCCCACGAGGAGATCATCAGATCCCACTCAGCTTGACAGCATCTGAGGTTTGGGACTAAGCCCCAGTTCACCTGGAAGTGGGCTAGGAGCCTCTGTCAGCCAGGAAAGGGTCCCCCAAAGCTGAGGATAGTCCCTTCCTACCGCTAACAAGGGCACCATGCTAGACGCAGGGAGCAAAGACCTGAATTACTGAACCCAAAAGAACAGGATTTGCCTCGGGCCTTGCCAAAGCACATTTGCAGGGAGCTCTCCCTGGTGCTACTACATCCTGGTCTCAAAACTTCCTACCCGCTCGCCTCTGCCTCTGTGGCTCTCCCGGCAGTGTGGCCTTCAGCCAAGTACTGATACCTCTCACTGTTTTTCAAGTTACCTGAACTAAAATTTTACCATTATCTTTGAGCTCTCTCTTACTCTCGCTATCTCTTAGCCACCATGTTCTACTCATATTTTCTTTCTTACACCTCTGGTCACCTTGCATTAATATTCCATTACTACTTCCTGCTTGGGAGGATGAGAAAGTTTTGGACAATTGGCAATGGTTGCCCAACAATGGCAATGCAGCCAATTCCACTGAATCGTATACTTAAAACATAGTTACAGCCGGCGCCGCAGCTCAACAGGCTAATCCTCCGCCTTGCAGCGCCGGCACACCGGGTTCTAGTCCCCGTCGGGACGCGGGTTTCTGTCCCGGTTGCCCCTATTCCAGGCCAGCTCTCTGCGGTGGCCAGGGAGTGCAGTGGAGGATGGCCCAAGTGTTTGGGCCCTGCACCCCATGGGAGACCAGGAAAAGCACCTGGCTCCTGCCATCGGATCAGCGCGGTGCGCCAGCTGCAGTGCGGCGGCCGCGGCAGCATTGGAGGGTGAACCAATGGCAAAGAAACACCTTTCTCTCTGTCTTTCTCTCTCATTGTCCACTCTGCCTGTCAAAAAAAAAAACAAACAAACAAACAAAAAAAAACAAAACAAAAAAAAACATAGTTACAAGGGACTGGCACCGTGGCTCACTTGGTTAATCCTCTGCCTGCAGCACCAGTATCTCATATGGGCCCCGGGTTCTAGTCCCAGTTACTCCTCTTCCAGTCCAGCTCTCTGCTGTGCCCCGGGAAGGCAGTGGAGGATGGCCCAAGTGCTTGGGCCTCTGCACCTTCATGGGAGACCAGGAGGAAGCACCTGGCTCCTGGCTTCGGATTGGCGCAGCACCGGCCATAGTGGCCATTTGGGGAGTGAACCAACAGAAGGAAGACCTTTCTCTCTGTCTCTCTCTCTCACTGTCTATAACTCTGCCTGTCAAATAAAGAAGAAGAAAAAAAAACATGGCTACTAGGGTAAATTTTATTTGATGTAGGTTTTACCCAATTAAAAAAAAAAATCACTGCCAACCATCTATGTTAGGGCCCTGGTGCCATCCCCTCAATCTCTGCTAGTTTCTAGATCTTCCTTTGCACCCAGCATCTTTCCATCCAACCAGCTTACAGAGCACTGCCTCAAACACTGCCTCTACCATATGCCTTCTTTAAAAACAAATTTACCACTCAGACAACTAGTAATTCCTTAGCCTACTATTCCAGACCCTACACCTGGTCTCACTCTACTTTTTCAATCACTTCTTTTGTTAATCTCCTATAGTTATAAAAGCTTCAGACAATTCTGTCTCAACAGTGTTTTTGCCTATGTTTTTATTCACCTAAAAGATTTTCCTACCCATTCAATCTTACTTTTTCCACAAAGTAGTCTCAGTGCAATCCAGGTTGATTTTCTTTTCTCATTGTTAAGTTACCAGTGACCAGATGTTCTTATCCCTCATGAGAAATGCTGCAGAGTATGTACAACATACATGCCACCTGCTCCATTCACCTGCATGCCTCTGGATGTCAGGGTGTTTAACCTGTTCGCATCACTCAGTGTCTATGCAGAGGGAACTAAGAATATACCAAGGGGATGATCTAATTCAAATCATCTAACAATATCCACTTATAAGATGGAAATATTTACATGTATATTATAGAAGAAATTTCAATAGGGAGCATTCAGATAAATGGTTTCCTAGTTAATCCTAAAATAAATGAATCCCATCCTGCAATATTTTTATTGCTTATAACTCATACCTATGCCCAAAACACAGCTAAGATTATAAATATAAAAAGTGTATCTACCTCCAAACTACCAAATTAAGGATAAAAGATCAAGAGTCATGGAATATGCCAGGCTGAGATAATTATTACACAGACAGCCTCAATTAAACAAGGCAGGTTGTTACAATTAGAGATAAGCTCAACATGACAGCAGGAAAACATGATCAAAGGCCCTTACAGTTCCTCTCTCAAATATGAGTTGTCTAAACCACACCTCTGACACAAGGAAACCGTTCTGGCACAAATCTCTATAGATGGAAGTCTTTGATAAGTACCTGTGTCTTGCTGTGCTGTTTCTTGTTAATCTAAGTGGTATTTCAGTTATGGTTAACACAACTATGCTTTGCCAGCACTAACTCTATTTGGAGCTTTTTTCTTATCACATGAGCTCTAACTGAGCCAAGTGGCTGGTTAACAGCAAGGGTGCCCATTATTTCACACTGGCTTACTACTGCTGCCATATGCAAATGAGATACTTTGTGTCCAGAACTTTTCCATTTCCCTAAGCTAAAAAGATTTATTTATCTATTTGAAAGACAGAGTTACAGAGACAGAAAGGAAGAGATGCAGAGAGCAAGCGAGCGAGCGAGCGAGCGAAATCTTTCATCCGCTGGTTTACTCTCCAAATGGCTACAGTGGCTGGGGCTGGGTCAAGCCAAAGCCAGGAGCCTGGAACTCCATCAGGGTCTCTACATGGGTGCAGGGGCCCAGGGACTTGGGCCATGATATGCTGCTTTCCCAAGCCATTAGCAGGGAGCTGGATCAGAAGTGGAACAGTCGGGCCTTGAACCAGCATTCACATGGGGATGCCAGCCTGGCAGATAGTGGCTTAACCAGCTGTACCACAGTGCTGGCCCCAAGAATATATATTTTCTGGAGCAATAAATGCCAGTGCCTTCCAATGGCCATTTGAGTCCCATTTCACTATGACTCCATTTCCCTGTGAGCATTCCCTCTGCAAACGCATCGGCTGCCAGCGGCTTTGCTGGAGTGAAAAGCCTTTTCCATCACTACCGATAGCTTGACGGCATCCAAACGATCAAGCACCAACTTCATGTGGCACGTTTTCCATTTTCTCATATGTTCTTCTGCTTATTTTTGCTAATTCTGCTTTTGCAGACCTTGAAAAAAAACACATTAATTCAGGAACTATCTTTGCCTCGCTTGGCTTGTCCTTTGATTAAAGGATGTCTTGGGGAAATTATTATCCTTAGATTAAAACTGTTACCAGGTATTGGGGAAACTGGGCCACTGTGGCTGGCTCAGGGTGACAACCTGATACACAAGTATATTGGTTTGCAACTAAAAACGGTACTGCAAGATCTTAGAGCTACAGACACCAGGCAAGTTCAAAGTCAATAGCTGGTTGTAAGAACAGATGAGTCCAGCCAGTCTTCTCCCACACTGAGGGTGTAAAGAGGGAGCTGCAGGAGTCCTCACTGTGGCTCCAGGCTGTTCTCCGCAATCATTTTGGTTTAGCTTTAGTGTCTGAAAAAGTACTCAGCTGAAGGCTCCAAATCCCATCTCACAAAGCAGGGGAGAGAGGAAGGTTATCTGAAAAATGTTAAGCACACTCAATTATGAAATCACTTACTCTTGACACAGGATCTAATTCAAAATCCCAAGACAACACTTTAGGAAAAGAAATCTGGCCCCGAGTCATGACATAACATCAACAAAACTATTTAATCTGTTATTATGAAGACAGAATTATGAAAGTAGGGTAGTCTTACCCACAGAAATCTTAACAAAACAATTTTGATTATATGTTACTATATAGTAGAAGAGGGGAGATGAGAATACTATAGCTGGTCAGACAACATTTTTAATAAGCATTAAAAGCAAAATGTACTCAACTCTCTGTGAAAAACCTGACCTTCCCCAGCTCTGGCATGAACAGCTGTTGTGTGTACCTCCACTCCAAGAGAACCTCAGCAGTGACCCTTCTTGCCAATTTCCTACCTAAATTATCCAAGAGAGGAGTTTATTTCATAAAGGGCTATACTGTGTGACACCTACGGCACACTTGAGTCCCTCTCCTTAGCTGTCTTTCTACTCATAATTAACAAGCGCTCAATTAATGCCTACTTTATTGACTATCTCAGATCTAAGCATAGAGCTTCTAAGAGAATAAGCACAGTGATAATGCAAAATTTAATCTCTGTGCCCCACTCAAAGTGTATCTGTGTGTGATCCCACGCGCTCTAAGGGCTGACAGCATAACTAGTCTTGCTTTGGGATGACACTGCTTGTGAAAGAATTCAGGAACTCTCTTCCAAAAGAAACTGCTTTGTTATGATTAGTCCAAACTGAGAGCATATGGGGGGAGCAGCAGGTGCAGCAGGGGCTTTCTCTGAAGCTCCCTCCTCGGACTGGAGAGAGTTCCTTCGAATATCACTGCAGAGGCAACTGACAGACCATCCCCTACCTCTTCTGAGATAACTTAGCACCCGAGAGATTTTCTTCTTCCTAGGAGACAGCCTTTATTCACCAAGTGTCTCCTCCCCTTACCCTCCCATAACTTGTGCCGCCATCACCCTGTAGAAGCCTCTGACCTCTACTCCTGTCTGTAGCTCAGGATGAAATCAAACCTTAACACATCTGGCCCTGCTTCACATCTCCCATTTTCTGAGACTCCTGTGTTCATGCTTGTAAATTACAATGGTTTCCCTTTTGTCATCCTGTCTATTGTCAGTCTGAATCATAGGCTCAATCTCTGAACCTCCTTTCAAAGGGGACAGAAAGCTTTTCTCTCCTGACACCTGCCTTTAAAAAATTTCATTTGAAAAGCACAGTGAGTCACACACACATGAGAGAGAGAGAGAGAGAGAGAGAGAGAGAGAGAGAGGGAGAGATCATACCTGCAAGGGCAGAGGTCAGGGGTTAGGACGGGTCACTGGAATTTAATCCAGGTCTCCCACGTGAGTGGCAGTGACTCCATTACCAGAGTACCCCCACTGATTCTGAGGATCTACATTAGCAGGAAGCTGGCATCAGGAGCTGGAGCTGGGCATGGAATCCACCTACTCCAATAAAGGACTTGGGTGTCTCAACCAGCATGTTAATCACTTGGCTAAACATTGTCCCCCTACACTTGTGTTTTTGATGCATATCAATTGTTTTGACCACTGAGGAACTATGCCATGAAGAGGATAATTTACAAAGAAGATCTAAATTGTAGCACAAATACTATGATGATATAAATAGTAATACAAATAAGAAGACAGTGCCTCTCATATCAAATGAAAACTCTCTAGGAAATGTGTGAAGGCTTTTGAAATTCACAAAGTTTTTGAGTACTAAGAATAATAATACTCCATAGTGTTCTGTAAGATTAGTAAGAACAAGAACACTAAAGATGGGGCAGATGTTTGGCCAAGCAATCAGGGTCTGGTTCCTGATTCCAGCTTCCTACTAATGGAGACCTTATGAGGCAGCAGTTATGGCCCAAGTAGTCCCTGCTACTCATGTGGAAACCTGGATTGAGTTCCCAGCTCCAAGCTTTGCCACTCCTCCCACATCCACCCCTACTGTTGGCATTTGGGGAACACACCAGAGGACAGGAGCTGTCTCACTCTCTCAAATCAGTAATGTTTTAGGGGAAGATATTTGGTTACTAAATATTTTGTATTAAGCATATAATATTTAAATTGGCAACTAGCATTTATAGCAATATTTAAAAATGATTTTCAAAGATTTATGTCACAACCTCACATTGCCATGTCATCAATAAAATATTCCTTGTAAGAATGATTTAAAGTCTCCAAATATGAGAGGACCAATGGTTATCTCCTTGAAACACTGAAACAGTAAAGGTGAAAAAGATCAGCTCTCAGTTAACAAGTCTCAAATACGTCACTGATCAGTGTCACCTGTTGACACAGAAAGCTTAGATCTCTACAGACGATGAGAACAAACTGTTCTGCAAGTTTGGCTTTCACATGTTATCATTACTTTCAATAGAACATAAATGTTAATTTTATCTGGTTACATCATGCCTTTTTCAAAAAATAAAATAATTTTCATTTTTTGAAAAATGAAGTCACTAAATAAGATTACAAACTTTTTTTCTTAAATGAGTAGGAGTTCAGGGACCTTTCCTAGTGTATCACTGTTAGGGAATGAATTCTGTTCCCTCCCTAAATTCACCTTAAAGCTCTTGCAACTGAGGTCTTTACAGAGGTAATTAAGGTTAAAGACGGTCCTAAGGGTGAGGCCCTTATGCAGTAGGCCAGGGGTCTTAAGGAAAGTGGCACTTCAAGCAAAGGCCAGGAGAGCACCCAGTGAGAAGGCCGCCCTCCCAAGCCAAGGGAGAGAAGGTTTGCTGGAAACCAACCCTGCTTGCATCTTTGTCTTGGATGTGCAGCCCCCAGAACTGTGAGATGAACTTCCATGGTCGAAACCACCAGTCTGTTTTGTTACAACAGACTTAGCAACCTAACACGATCACTTTTGGGGTGAGGCCCCTGAAGATCAATGCCAGGGTTGTCACGGGCCCACCAGCCTGAGAAGAGGTGTTGGGTTAGGTACACAGAACCTGCCACAGGTGAAACCACAAACAGGTCTGGAAACCCTTGGCTCATTGCCTACCTCAAGGGTAAATTTGTGGAAACCTAGACCTAGAGGTTCAAGAATGAGGCTTTCATGGAAGGGCGAGTTGTCAGACACACTGCCTCCCCTGCCGTTCCCAAGCCAAGTGAGGAGCATCAGAACTCCACTTGGGGAGTCTGAGCAGAGAAGCAGGTGGGGGAGCCTAGGGAGGCAGCACAAAGAGGCAGGGCTCTGCTTGGATCTGAAGTGACCTTCATCTTGAGAACTTGGTAAACATGTGCATGCCAGTCCCAGCTGCTCTCCCGGGAGGACCAGCTGGAGGTCACCCCTGCAAGCCTGGGGCAGTGAGGCAATGCAAGAGGTGAGAGGGGCCAGGTGAGGCGGGCTACACACCTCAGGCCATTGGGAAGCCACAGGTGGTGCTCCCACCCAGGTGGGCGGGATCACTGTAGTCTCCCAACACAACCTCACCAGTCACCTCTAACTAGTATTTGGAAATGGTCTTCCATGGGATAACACATGATGGCACTTCAAAAAGTCCACAAAAACATGAGATTAAAAGCTTATTTCGGTGCAAAAATAATCTGAAACCCATGCATAATGCTTCCATTGTATGCTGAAGGCCCCTTGTATATGTGACTTCAACATCTCTTACACCCACATGAGCTGCTTATCTAATTCCATTTTCCACGAACTTCCTGAAGACCCCTCCTATCTCCAGCACCCTCTTACTCATCCTGTCTGGCCTCCTCCCTTAGCCCGCCATCAGCACACCTCCAGTGGGCAGTCACACCGCTGCTGCTACGGGCTGCAGCTCCCTCAAGTCACAGCCTTGCCAACCTGGTAACTGACTCACAGAGATGCCTTTCCCCTTTCTGCTCTAACTCGGCAAAGATAAGGAAGGACATGACTTACATGTAAATAATTTTCCTTATGACATCTAGGAGGGATCGCTCACTGGTTATACCTACGATTATTACACTTAGAAAGGGACCTCTTGTATTTATTTTTAATTATTATTATTATTATTTGAGAGGTAGATTTACAGACAGCGAGAGGGAGAGACAGAAAGGTCTTCCTTCTGTTGGTTCACTCCCCAAATGACTGCAACAGCTGGAACTACACCGATCCGAAGCCAAGAGCCAGGAGTTTCTTCCTGGTCTCCCATGTGGGTGCAGGGCCCAAGGACCTGGGCCATCCTCCACTGCCTTCCTGGGCCACAGCAGAGAGCTGGACTGGAAGAGGAGCAACCAGGACTAGAACCCGGCGCCCATATGGGATGCCGGCGCTGCAGGTGGAAGATTAACCTAGTGCGCCACGGTGCCGGTCCCGGGACCTCTTGTATTTAAAGTGGTTTCATACTACAACCAAAAATCACTTTTACCTCAAAGCCAACATAATTGCTTTATGATTCCAACATCCTTGGGATGAAAAGCAAGCACACCAGTGAGCTTTCAGTCTCAAAGAAAGGTCACGACTCATCTACAATTTAATTAGTTAATATTTTCCAAAGAGCATTTAACATCTCATTCTCATTCCTTCTACAGCAGTCAGGAAAGAACCTCATTGACTCAACAGCACCAGGGCTTTGGATACGATGTTAGCAAAGTGTGCAAAGCTTCCACCCAAGGCTATTTCCTGATCAGTTTAGTATCATTTTAGGTAGGAGAGGGGAGGCCTTAGCTTTATAAAAAAATACAAGATGGACTGGTTACAGAAAGCCCAGGAATATTTCGAAGCTTATTTTAACATTTAAAGGTTACATTTTTAAAAGCTTAGATTTTACTGAAAAAATTGTTTTGGGGGCAGCTGTTTGGCACAGTGTTTAAGATACCACTTTGTGGAGGGGAGGCGCGGGGGCGGGGGGTGGGTATTGTGGCCCAGGGGTTTAAGCTGCCACACTTGGGATGTGGGCATCCTGTACTGGAGTGGCTGGTTCGAGTCCCAGCTACTCTGCTCTGATCCGGCTCCCTGCTAACGCACGTGGGAAGGCTGCAGAAAGTGGCCCAAACGCAGGACATCCAGATGGAGCTCCTGTCTCCCGGCGTTGGCCCGACCCAGCCCTGGCCATTGTGGCCATTTGGGGAGTGAACCAGCGGATAGAAGATTCTCTGTCTCTCCGCCCTTCAGAGAAATAAAATATTTAACAATAAATAAGCAAACCCCCACGAGGACACGGCCCGCTGACCCTGGAAGAGCCGAAGCAGGCGCAGCTGCACGGCCGAGGTGATCACGCCTTCGGGCAGCTCCCGCAGGAAGAGCTTCAGCAGGCTGGCCGCCACGCACACGTCGCCGTCTCTCCCCAGCTCCACGGGCGCGCCGCTCTCGAACCTCAGCCGGAGCCGCTGCACCGCCTTCACGTTGCCGTTCACCCTGAAAAGGCCTTCCTGGGTGAGTCCTGAGACAGCAGAGGGGACACAGAAAAGAGCTCAAGGTTTCCAGCAAACGACTGTGAAACTGTAAAGGACAAGACCCAGAAGTGAGTAGGAGTCTCTGAATGTTATAATGACAAATCCTGGGGAGATTTTCATATTTTATAAAAGCGTTTCCTTAGACTGATGCATTTCCCTACCTGGTACACATCAACTAAAAAAGATCATACATGATTGCCACACGAGGGCCAGTGCTGTGGTGCAGTGGGCTAACGCCCTGGTCTGAAGTGCTGGCATCCCATATGGGCACCAGTTCAAGACCTGAATGCTTCACTTCTGATCCAGCTCTCTGCTATGGCCTGAGAAAGCAGCAGAGGATGGCCCAAGTCCTTGGGACCCTGCACTTGTGTGGGAGACCCAGAAGAAGCTCCTGGCTTCAGATAGGCGCAGCTCTGGCCATTGCAATCAACTGGGGAGTGAACCAGTGGATGGAAGACCTCTCTCTCTCTCTCTCTGCCTCTCCTCTCTGTATAATTCTGACTTTTAGATAAATAAATAAATCTTAAAAAAAAAAAGATTGCCACACAAACTGGCAATACACAAGTGTAAAAAATATAGAAGTACTCAAAGACAGCACAAACCCAAACTTGTCTTAGGTCCAATAGTACACCTGCTGTATGTTTTAAAAACTGATGTGTATGGAAGAATCTTCCGTATTGCTGCACTTCTTTGGTAATCAAACTCAAAGTTCCAGACTCTACGAGATAAAGAACTGGTGAAAGACAAGTTCCTTCCCTCAGTCAGCTAATAAGGCTGTCACTCAGCGGAGACCAGCAGAGAAGGCTTCGCCAAGGAGGCAAATGTGACCTTTGGCTGAAGCATGAGAAAACGGACGGGCCAGGGCCCAGGTCAGGGGAAACTGATGAGCTCAGGCATCAGGGCCTACTCTGCTTTGAATGTTTGCCTTCTCCAAAACTCTTGTTGTAATTTTTTTAATTAGTTAATTAATTTGAAAGGTAGAAAGAGACAGAAAGAGAGAGAGATCTTCCATGTGTCAGCTCACTCCCCCAAACGCCTGTAACAGCCAGGGCTGGACAAGGCCAAGACCAGGAGGCCAGGGCTCAGTTCAGGCCTGGCTATCTGAGAGGGGTAATTTATGATGATTAGAAGTGTAAATGCTCACAACTCTGGAGGCTGGGAAGTCCAGTATCAGCCAAGGTGCGAGCGTCTTCCCAGGGCCTTTTGGTTGCCTTATCATGCAGAAGGTAAGAGGTAGGGAGAGAGAGTGAAGGGGGCAAATTCTCCATTTTTATAGCAACCTGCTCTGACAATAATGGCATGAAATCCAATCATGAGAGCAGAGTCCCCTTGACCTAATCACCTCCCAATGTCACCAGGACATCTGTATTCCGTATCAGAGTGACTGGGACTGAGCCTTGGCTCTGCTTCTGACCCAGCTTCTTGCTAATGTGTACCCTGGGTGGCAGTGATACTCGGATTAAGCACTTGGGTCTCCCAACAGACAAAGGAGACCCAGATGGAGTTCCAAGATCCTGGCTTCAGCCTGGCCCAGCCTTGGCTGTTGCAGGCATTTGGGTAGTGAGTTAGCAGATGGAAGATCTCTTCCTCTCTCTCCCATTTAAAGAAATAAAAATAAGTAATACAAATTTTAAGTATCAATCAGTAGAAAAAAAAACTCAAACACTATCATTACCCTTTGGAACCTGCAGCCTGGTGAGATAGTTGTGTTCTTCCCTACGTATGCATGATTCGGCCATGAGAACATCAATATCACAATTGACATGGATTTTTTAGCTTCAATTCTAAGAAAAACCGTGATACCAAGCATGGTATTAAAAACATTTAACAATCAATATGGCCAGGACACCATCTAATCAGAAGAGATACCAGTCATTGCGTGTGGTGGGCAGGTTCCAAAATCGACTCTCTGATCCCCACCTCTTAGCACCATCTGTAATCCACTGCACTCAAGTGTGGGCTACACCTAGTGTGTGGCTCCTCCCGACAGAATACAGCAAATGTCACTGGATGTCACATCTCCGATTAGGTTAAAATGACTGCAGTGATGCATCTTGCTGGTTCTCTCTCTGATAAAGCAACTATTTGTATTGTCAATGACCCTATGGAAAGTTCCAGAGGGAAGGAACTGAGGGTCGCCTCTGGTGAATGACCAGTGAATAAGTGAGAGCCTCAGGCCAACACCCACAGGGAACCGAACCCTGACAACTGCCATATGAATGCGCATGAAAGAGAATCTCCCACATCTGTCCTGATGGGACTACACCACGAACACAGCCTTGGAAGAGACCCAAAGACAGAAACCATGGCTAAGCTGTGCCCAGATTACTGACTCGCAGAAATTATGGAATAATAAAATTGACATTTTCGTCTACTATTTGGCACCAGGCAGGGAGTAATTTAGTTATGCAGCAATGGACAACAAATACACACCATTCCCTTAAACCTATAGACCATTGGGTACAATGTGACACTCAGCTTAATCATTTAAAGTCTTCATGATCTGTTTGCTCCATTCCACAAAGGTTTATTTGTTATTTATTTATTTTATTTATTTTATTTTTGACAGGCAGAGTGGACAGTGAGAGAGAGAGACAGAGAGAAAGGTCTTCTGTTGGTTCACTCCCCAAATGGCCACTATGGCCGGTGCTGTGCCGATCTGAAGCCAGGAGCCAGGTGCTTCTCCTGGTCTCCCATGGGGTGCAGGGCCCAAGCACTTGGGCCATCCTCCACTGCACTCCCTGGCCACAGCAGAGAGCTGGCCTGGAAGAGGGGCAACCGGGACAGAATCTGGCCCCCGACCGGGACTAGAACCCTGTGTGCCAGCGCCCCTAGTTGGAAGATTAGCCTAGTGAGCCACAGCGCTGGCCATACTTATTTATTTTAATATGAAAGGCACAGACACAGGGAGATCCTCCATCCACTGGTTCACTCCCCGAATGACTCTACCAGCCAGGTCTGGGCCAGGCTGCAGCCAGGAGCCAAGAACTCCATCCGGGTCTCCCAGTGGGGAGCAGAGACCCGAGGACGTGAGCCATGATCTGCTGCCTCCCAGGAGGCACATTAGCAGGAAGCTGAATGAGAAGAGAGCACCCAGGACTTGAACTAGGCAGTCAACGTTATGGATCAGGATGTGGGTGTCCCAAGCAGTGGCTTGACCACTGAGCCCAAAGCCCGCCTCAGAGGTTTGCCTTTAACTCAAACACAGGCTGGCATCACAGAGGGAGCACACCAGCCCTGGCCCAAGCCCAAGTCTTGAGAATCGAGAATTCTCTGTCCTGCTCCTGTGCTTACCCAGCCCCTGAGCCTAACGCTGCCTTCTGTGTTTGGCCAGCAAATGCGCCTGGGTCTGTCGCTCACACAGTGTTTTTCTAACTGTGACCTTAGGCTTTCTCTCCCAACAGTGTTCTTTTTTTAACCTTTCCTCAAATAAACACACTTCCAGCAATTTCAAAATAGCTGCTCCGCTCCAAGAACAGCCTGTGGTCCTCCAGGCTGCGGATCCCAGCGGGCCACACTGGCAGAGACAAGTCAGGGCTGGAAGTCTCGACGTCAGGGCTTCTCGGACGTTCACTTCTGCCTCCACGCCACTACCAGCACAACTCCCCCCCACCCCCACCCAAAGCAGTGCTCATGACACTCAGGGTTCTCCAACCAGGGGACGCTTATGTGGGCCTATCACCCTGGGAGACAGAATCCACCCAGTTTTAAAAAGTCTCTTGTGATTCTATAATATTTCCATTTCCCATCTAAGGCTGACCAGACTATATAATCTCTGACTTTTCCTACCCTAAAGTTTTAGGAAGTTATGACTGTACCAGCCATGTTCTGAAGATCATGAAATGGCTTCGTGAAATTGCTACCCTCTTCCATTTCTGAGATCCTCTTATCCTTGATTTTGGAAGACACAGTTAATCACCACGAAACCACAACTTAATGAGGGCTTAGAAATGACAGAAAAGTTGTATATCTTCACAGCTATACCACCGATAGCTACTTTTTGGTACAACTGAGATTTTTTATTTCAAAATCGTATGAATAGGGGCCAGCGCTGTGGCAGGTAAAGCTGCCGCCTGCAGTACCAGCATCCCATGTGGATGCTGGTTCAAGTCCTGGCTGCCCCTCTTCTGATCCAGCTCTCTGCTATGGCCTGGGATAGCAGCAGAAGATGGCCCAAGTCCTTGGGCTCTGCACCCACAATGGAGACCCGGAAGAAGCTCCTGGCTCCTGGCTCCTGGCTTGGGATCAGCACAGCTCCAGCTGTTGCGGCCATTTGTAGAGTGAACCAGAGGATGGAAGACCTTTCTCTTTCTCTGCCCCTGCCTCTCTGCAACTCTGACTATCAAATGAATAAATTTAAAAAAAAAATCGTATGAAACTAAATACACCCCAAGTCACCATTTGCCAAATGGCACATTTGGCCCAGCACTTAGACAAAACATGAGCACATTCTGCCACCTGGTGGTCAATGGAGAATCCTACACTGTCCAAATGGCGTAACCCATATCTTAATGCTAAGAAGGACGAATAATTATAAAGTAATTTAAAGAGGGAATGCATTGTAAGTTGTATAATTTTAAATTAAAAAAACATCATTTATGTAAAGACCTTCTGTGCTAAATTTCTCTCATGTCAAGTTGTTAAAGTTGGAGCCGGCACTGTGGGGCAGCAGGTTAAGCTGTCTACAGAGCTGGCATCCCACATACACTCCAGTCCAAGTCCTGGCTGCTCCACTTCTGATCCAGTTCCCTAATAAATGTGCCTGGGAAAGCAGTGAAAGATGTCCTGTCTCTCTTGACCTCTCCCACTTATGTGGGAGACGAGATAAAGTCCTGGCTTCAGCCCAGCCCTGGCTGTTGCAGTCATTTGGGATGGAAGATATCTCTCTCTCTCTCTCTCTCTCTCTCTCTCTCTCTCTCTGTTACTTTCAAATAAGTCAGTCTTTTTTTAAAAAAAGTTAATTTTTTATTTCCTGTAAATGCAGTTTAAGATCAAAATATCTCCCTCTGATTAAATTATGTGACCAATCATCCCTATTTCTGACAGAGTGTGGACTATATCACAGGTATATAATAAATATTTGCTGACTCGAAGACACTACTAAAGAATATAAAGAATAACAGGGAGTGAAGTATCTTGTCCTTAAGCTTCATGCCCCCCTTCTAATGTACATGGGTTCCTTGGTTTATTAATGATAGCTTCAACCTGAGGAAGGAATTTCCAGTTCAGTACATAGTAACTCGCTACACAGTCAAGATGCAGGTGCCAGGTCCTAGCCCAGCCTGCCCAGTCATGATTCTGATTCAGACCAGGTGTTGCCAAGGCAGGTGTATTTTGACAACACTCAATTAGGAACTCTACTTCACATCCCTACTGAAGAATGGCCAAGTTAGCCTACTAGAGCGTTTGGGCAGCATTACCTGCATATACCCTAGTAGAGTGTAACTAAGTATGCTAGACAGATGGGGGAGGGTGGAGAAAGCCATGCCTTACTGCCTGTCTTGCCAAGGTTCCCGCACGATGATGATGTGCACACAAACTGGCTCAGCCGCTGCAGAGCTGACTACACACGCACCAGCCTACCTCTAGTAGTTCGAGACAGACAGACGCACTCATACATGCTTGACATGACGCACATTCAAAGTTTACCACTGAACCATTACTTAGAAACAGCAAGACTGCAATAAGTCCAATGCATAAAGATAGGACATGTACAGTGCAACAGTGTGTAGAAGAGGTGAAAGAGTTAAAGATAAGTAAAGCTTTTTATGCAATATGAACCCTTCCCCCAAGACAGCCACATCCAGGGCTGCACAAGAACCCTTCAATAACATAGGAGAGCATCTTCATGCCAGCTCTGCAAATTCTCCTATGTATGCTTCGTAGCTTCTAGATTACAATTATCTAATACAGTGGAAATGCTACAGAGCTACTATTGTTCAGGCAACAGTGACCAAAAAAAGTCTTCATGTCAGCAAAGACTCAATTTTTTCAAGTATTTTCAATCTGCAGTTGGTAGAATCTGAAAATGTGTAACCCACATATTTGGGCGACTGACTGAATACATGGCTTTAAAAAGTGAAAATATAAATAGTTTTGCATGATATGCTCAGTCAACTTTGGAGAAAAGAACACGGAATATGGGTCGGCATTATGGTACAGTTGGTTAGATCACCACCCGTGATGCCAGCATCCCATAGGAATACTAGTTGAGTCCTGGCTACTCCACTTCCAATCCAGCTCCATAGAAATGCACCTGGTAAAGTAGCAGATGATGACCCAAGTATGGGCCCCTGCCACACACACAGGAAACCCGGGTGAAGCTCCTTGGTCCTGGCTTGAGCCTGGTCCAGCCACAGGCCATTGTAGCCATCTGGGAAATGAACCAGTAGATGGAAGCTTGCTCGCTTGTGCGCTCTCTCTCTCTCTCTATATATATATATGTGTGTGTGTGTGTGTGTGTGTGTGTGTGTGTATATATGAAACTCTGCCTTTCAAATAAATAAGTCCTAAAAAAATAAAAAAGACCATGCATTACATCAACACCAAACACTTTCAGTAGTCACACTTAGGTAACCAACTGAAGAATACTAAACTACACTGACAAATTCAGGGGATACTTGTACCTGAGAGTTGCAGTTTTACTCAACCTAGAATGTGCAAATGAGTCCTGTCACACCTGTGACCAGGCAGCACCTGGCTCCAAGACTTTGTAGGTCAAGGTCCCATCTTCCTGTTGTGCCATACAGAATCCTTTTTCTGTTTAACTGCTTGGGCTGGCCGCTAAGATGCTGGTTACAACGCCCATATCCCAAGGTGGAGTACCTGGGGTGGATATACGCATCCAACTCCTGACTCCTTCTTGCTAATGATGCAGACCCTGAGAGGCAGGAGTGGGGGCTCCACGGAGCCACTCCCTGGGAGGCCTAGATGGAGTTTCTGGCTCCCAGCTTTGGCTTGGCCCAGCTCTAGCTATTGCAGGCACTGCAGTCTTGCTTGTGCATTCTCTCTCTTCTCTATCTCCCCCCACCTCGCACCTTTCAAAAAACAAGTGAGGTTTTCAAGTACTTGAACAAACCAAACCCAGAGCCGTTTTCTAAGAATCTGGCCCTTGTGCAGTTTCTGCCCTTTCAGAAATAAGGAGAAAACCAGGTAAGAACACAAGTCTGGCTTTTCAGCTTTTAGAATAAAGTATTGCTTTGTTATTTACATCCTGGTAACCTGAGCAGATGGGTTTTTTAACCAACACTAGTGAGGCCAGGACTTACACTCACAGGCCCTGTGGAATTTGACCCCTGGAGGAACAAAGGCCCAGTGGGGCTCACCCACCAACAAAGGACACTTCCAGGCAGAGGGTGGGAACCTGTGACCCCAGCGGGATCCGGGCCTGGAGCAGACAGTACCAAGTACTGTACTGGGTACGGGATTTCTCTTAGGTCTCAAGCTTCACATTTAAAACCCCACAAGTCTTATATTCTCCTCTGTAATCACTCTGCATTTGTCCTTTTAGTACAGAAATCATAAAAATTCCAAACTTACTGCTCAGAATATTTCCTTCCTAAATCATTTAAAGTTTACTGATACTTATGCTTCTTATTTTTAAAAAATATTTATTTATTTGAAAGGCAGAGTTAGAGAGAGAGAGAGATCTTCCATCTGCCAGTTCACTCCCCAAATGGCCAGGGTTGGGCCAGGCTGAAGTCAGGAACTCTACCTGGGTCTCCAACAGGGTGAAGGGCCTGAAGCACTTGGCCCATCTTTTGCTGATTGCCCAGGCACATTAGTGGGGAGCTGCACCAGAAGTGATCAGCCAGGACTGGAACTGGTACCCACATGGGATGCTGGCATCATAGGCAGCAGCTTAATGTGCTGCACCACAATGCAGGCCCCATTATGCCTTTTTTTATTATAAAGATTTATTTATTTACTTGAAAGTCAGAGTTACACAGAGAGAGAAAGAGGCAGAGAGAGAGAGAGAGAGGTCCTCCATTCACTGGTTCACTCCCCAGATGGCTGCAATGGCCGGAGCTGCGCTGATCCAAAGCCAGGAGCTTCTTCCAGGTCTCCCACATGGATGCAGGGGCCCAAGGTCTTGGGCCATCCTCTACTGCTTTCCCAGGCCAAAGCAGAGAGGTGAATCAGAAGTGGAGTGGCTGGGACTCGAACGAGAGCCCACATGGGATGCTGGCACTGCAGGTGGCAGCCCTACCCCCATTATGCTTTTTTAAAACATTTATTTATTTTATTTGAAAGGTAGATACATAGAGGGACAGAAAATTCCCAACTACTGGTTCACCTGCCCCACAAAGGCCCACAACAATTACAGCTGGGCCATGCCAAAGCCAGTAGCCAGGAGCTCAATCCAGGCCTCCCACATGGGTGGCAGTGACACAAATCCTTTAGTCATCACCTGCCGCCACCTGCCTAAAACTGGAAGAAAGCAGAGCTGGGACTGGAACTCAAACATTGCCATATGAGTCCCAAGCAGCTTCTTAATCATCACACCAAACGCCATGCCTTGATATTTCTTATGCGGTCTGAAGTCCCCCAACACACTGACCTACTTTGAAAACTATAGCTCTAAGGGCTATGGAAGCACCCTCTCAGATTAACCATGTTTAAATCTTATTGCAGGGGCCGGCACCGTAGCTCACTTGGTTAATCCTCTGCCTGCGGCACCGGCATCCCATATGGGCACCAGGTTCTAGTCCCGGTTGCTCCTCTTCCAGTCCAGCTCTCTGCTGTGGCCTGGGAAGGCAGTGGAGGATGACCCAAGTGCCTGGGGGCTTGCACCCGCGTGGGATACCAGGATGAAGCACCTGGCTCCTGGTTTCGGATCAGCATAGCTCCAGCCATAGTGGCCATTTGGGGGGGGTGAACCAACGGAAGGAAGACCTTTCTCTCTGTCTCTCTCTCTCACTGTCTAACTCTGTCAAATCAAATTTTTATTTATTTATTGCAAATAAAACCATCAGAGAGCTGCGGGCTACATAGTCACAACCAAGCGGGTTATAATGTAACTTTTTATTGTGCAATGTGCTATACTGCTCTCCAAATGCTTTACATGCTGAATTTCACAGCTCCCAAACTGACACTCGTCTTCACTTCATTCTGTGCTATACACCATGCGGTTCTGGTATCGCTAGCAAGTGTATCAAGACGGCAGGGCATCTGATAAGGTCATGATTGACATGAGTTGAAAGAGCCGCTCCACAACGGCTTTGAATCAATTCAGGTGTTATCGGTTGACATTTAATTACACAAGCGAACCCACCATTAATGTTGGGAACACTGTTCTCTCAAGCGTATTTCAGCACTTAAAGCTAAGAAGTAGGGGCAGACATTTGGCACAGCAGTTAAGCCACGGTTGGGACAACCACATCTCACATTGGAGTTGGAGTCTTGGTTTTGCTCCTGACTCCAGCCACCCGCTAATGCAGACACTAGGGGGCAGCAAGTTCAGGCAGCTGGGTCTCTGTCACTCAAGTGGGAGGCTGGGGCCTAGCCCTGCCTGGCCCTTGTGAGCATCTGGGGGTAGTGGGCCAGTAGAACACTTTGTCTTGTCTGACTTTCAAATACATGAATAAAAGGTTTTTTTAAAAGTTAAAAAAAATTAGGCAACATTTCAAATTAGAAAGTTCAATACTTAAATCAATTTTTCTATAGATAACAGAATTAGTAGTTTCTTAAAATATTAAGCAGTAATATCCTTTCTTAAGGGAAAAAACACACTACCAATGTTTTGATATTCCAGTTAGGCTGCTTTACAGACAGCTGCAATCATGCACTATGAAGTAATTCACACACACACACACACACACACACGGCCTTTACACAAGAACTGTAAAAACGCACAGAGCCCAAGGGGACCCAGCTTACCATGCTGTGTCAAGTACTCCACCAGGCTCCACACCACGGCAGGGACGCCGTGCTCGGCGAGCCCCCGCTGCCGTAGCTCCAGCAGGCTCACTCCAAACACCTGCTGGTGGGCAGGATCCCTCGCTGCACTGGCTGGTACCGCCACGATCTTTTTCATGTCTTCTCTCAGCCGAACTGCTGCCTTACTTTGCTTAAAAGGGCATAAGAGAAAAGAGCAGTCCGTCATATTCACCACAGGAGGCTGCATGGCTGCAGGAGAAACACCTGGATTCAAACGTCTTAGTCTCTGGAGACCACCACAAGCGGTCTTCATTGATTGTTACTTCCACTCAAGTCGGAATCCCTAACGTCTCTCGCATGCATTTTGGGGATGGATGGAGAGGGGGAAAAACAAAGAAAAATCCAGAGCCATAACTTAGTGTAGCTAAGAGAGGGAGCAACACATTGCAGTATCCAGGACATAGTACCACAGTAACCAAGGGGTGGGACTCGGCAGTACCTGGCCAACAGGAAAATGAAACACTCACGAGATCACTGATACCCCACACAGGTCCTCAAGGAGACATTTCAAAAGATGAATATTTATCCAGAGGTTATTTCAGGGTAGTTTTACTTTACAGTGTCAAAGGAAAAAATTGTAGATGTAGAGTAGACATTTTTTCTGATTTGATTTAATCTGCAATTATTATGATTACTCAGTAATTTTCCAGCATATAAAATCCATTCAGTTCTCTATGGGCTTCAGAAATTGCCTTCTGTGTGAAACAGGAACATTTTACGTGGTCATAATTTACAATTTTCCAATCAGGCTATGTCTTCTAACTAAGAACTGCAACTTACATTCAACAGATCCAAGTCACTACCACAATGAAAAAAAAATCAATACAAGCTTTTAGTAAAAATTTGCACCTCAGAATTTTTTAATATGCGATATAAATAAAGGTTATTCACATGTATATAGAAATGTGGTCTATGTAAATATTTATTTGTGCATATGTATGTATATGTGTGTGTGTATGTCTGTATAAATAAATATAAATCCTGAAAAGAGAGAACAGGAGGCAAACAATTTTATTTGGGGATAGAGGAAGTCAAATTGGGGGAAATTTTTGCTTCCTACAATGAATGTAGCAACAAAGCAGAGTGTAACTATTATTAGATGACTACACTTAGTCATTACAATATCCTAGGCAGAAATACATATGAAATGTTTGAAGAAACAAAGGCCAGAGACACAAGTAATGTGGACTAAGTCACACAGTGCTGGGAGACAGCTTCGTTCTGGTTTAGGTCCATGTGCCTCCCTCTCAATGTAAACTTATATTAAGGTTATAGTGCAGTTTGTGTAACATTATGGAAACTTTGATAAATGCTCTACGTAAAACAAAATGATGACAATCAAATTAGTTCTATAATATTTGTTAAGTAGGATATTATAATCTCGAGTTGAGTTTATAAAATTCAAACTACAGAATCAGACCAACTCTCACTGACATATTAGCATCCTTTGATGGTCATATTTGGTGAAAATCCAGCAGATGTGAAATTACAGTACAGATGTAGCATTTGTTAATATTACAGATAATATTGTGAATCACCATGGAGCAGTAGTACAGCAAGAACCCTGATCTCTTACCAAGAAATTAAGGCATGAGTAATAATTATTCTTTAAATAAAATTGTTAACCATTACTTTTTTCATATGCACTTATAAACATGCCGAATTCCTTCTACTGAATGCATAGGAAGTTTCCAGTAAGCAAATAGCCAAAAAATTACCAGCAATAATGAAATTCAATGAGGTTAAATCACACAAATGTGGCTTTCAGCATCTGAAACCCATTCTGACTCTTACGAGCTGTATAACCTTGGACAAGTCATTTAACGTGTGCCTGCCTCAGTTTCCCCATCTGGAGAATGGGAACACTCATCTGGAAAACAGGAGTACTCAGAGCTAGTCACAGGAATGTGTGAGTGGAAATGAGCTCATACTCGGGAAGGAATGAGAACGTTGCCCGGTGCACTCAGCAAGTGCTGATTCCTTTAACCGCCTCCTCTTCCTTCTAAGAATCACCTTTTTGATTCCTTCTTACAGTAATACAGACCTACTCAACTATCCCTATAACACTGGTTGTGGACCAAAGCTTTCTTTTTTAAAAGATTTATTTATTTATTTGAAAGGTAGGGTGAGACACACACAGACAGACACATAAAGACACAGAGAAATCTTCCTCTGCTGGTTCACTCTCCCTGCAAATGGTTGGCAACAGCCAGGTCTGGCCGGGCCAGAGTGAGGAGCCTGGAACTCCAGCTAGGTCTCCCACATGGGCGGCAGAGCCGCAAATACCTGGGCCATCTACCACTGCTTTCCAAGGCACATCAGCAGGGATGTGGCTAGGAAGCAGAGCAGCCAGGACTCAAACCCGTGCTCCAATATGAGAGGCCGGTGTCAAAAGCAGGGGTTTAACTGGGTGCACAATGGCCCCATGGTTGAAACATGCTGAGTTGGTGGATACTCTGAGGACCTCAATAGTGTCATGTATACACCTCCGATTTTATAAAATCTGTAAGTATGACTTTTGAATGATAACTATATATTAAATGATTTGCTCTATCAGAATTTCTTGAGTTTTTCTTTAAAATTTTCAAGGTTTCCATAGAAATCTCGTCTACATCTGAGTGGAGCTGCAGACAGTATGTTGTGTCTGTGCAAACAGGCAGGGTGCCCAGCAGTCCTGCACTGGGGCTCAGAAAGGTTTCAAGTAAGAGACATAGCCTCGCACGTTCTGAAGTGACTGCACATCACACCCTTTGTTTACTCAAAACACAGCCATACTGCGTCACGTATCTATACGTGAGCACAGTTGTAAAGGACGATCTGATTACTGTTTTTCATAGGTAATCACGTCAGTCCTTTAAAGGAAAACAAGGACTACTTAAAAATGAAACATAGCAGCTGTACATTCATAGTAATAAAGCAAGATTTGATTAGTTTTTAATTGGTAACCTAATTCAAGTTGACACTTCTTGAGAAGTAAATCAAAGTAACCACAATGAAACATAATACAGTAGCTATGTTTGCAGATACTCAGATTAACCCTTCAGTGACCACAAATGCATATTATGTTTTGCTCATCTTAGTTGGTAAAGGACTCATAATAGAAAACCCAACAATAAGATGTTTTTAGTAGTTTATACCTAAACTATTAAAGAATCTACAACAGCTTAAAACAAATACAAAACCTCCTTTCTGTAAATAAGAAATACTTGATAGCTGCATAGTCACAAAAAAAAAAAACTGTAGAAATGAAAAGCCATTTATAATTCCATTTACACTGAAATGATTTTGACCCTAATACAATGATTGCACCACTCTATAAATTTGAATACCTAAAGAGTTTCAGCTTCTCAGTAAATACACATCTAACAAGAATTACTGAGGAATTCTGAGTCTCCATTAACTGTTTAAATTCGTTTACATGTAAATTCCCATAGGTCACATGAGCTTGAAGACTGTGTGTGTGTAAATGCAACAGAGGGTCTTACACACAAAAAAGACAGCCCTGGGACTGTGAGATTTCACTGTTTAAACAACCCTCAGGAGTCACTTAGTACTTCCATCGTTGCCTTGCAAAGAAGGAAAGCAGGACCCAAACAGCTGTGGTGAGACAGTGTGGCCTAGAGATCAAATTTTCTCAGTTTTATGATTTTTTAAGCTTCATTTGAAAGGCAGAGTGACAGGGAGAAGGAGAGACTCAGAGACCTTTCATCCACTTTTCTCTCCCCTAATAGCTACAACAGCTGGGGCTGGGCAGGTCAAAGCCAGGAGCCTGGAACTCCATCCAGGTCTCTCCTGCATGGGTAGCAGGGGCCCAAGTACTTTGGCCACCCACCACTGCTTTCCCACGTTGATTAGCAGAGAGCTGGACTGGAAGTGAAGGAGCCAGTGCCTGGATAAGGGATGCCAGCAACACAGCGGGTGGCTTAGCTGCCTGCATAACAATGCTGGTCGCTCCTTGGTTTTATATAGTATTCTTTTTTATGACCAAGTGCAGGAGACCCTGCTTATTTATGCTATCTATATTTGTTCAAGAAATAGTGAAGCTAGCTTACAAACTGCACTCACCAGGGTTGCAGCGAATACTTACAAGTCCTGACTGCACCTTCCTGGGGAACGGATTTGGGGGGAATTGCCACTCAAAATGCTCAGCCTCTAGCATGGCCCACAGGTGAACCCAACTGTTTCTCCTGCAGGCAGGCCATGGAGGCTGGAGTGGCTCGTCACAAAGAAGAATGGTGGGAGCTCACCTACTGCACCTGTCCTGCTCCAAAGAGACGGGTGATGACTCTGGCCACCCACATCCCTGGGGCTACTCTGCGCCTCAGCTGCCCTGTCTGATATCAGCTCTCCTTCCAGTCCGTGAACTATGCCTTCTCATTCCAGTAAAGTGTCTTTGTCCTTATGTTAGCCAGAACCTGTCCTATTCTATACGCACACACACACATACACACACACACACCAGTACACTTTCTAGAAATGAGAAAAAAACGCATGTTCCTGGGGCCAGCACTATAGCACAGTGGGTTAAAGCCCCAGCCTGCAGCACCAGCATCCCATATGGGCTCCACTTCCAATCCTGCTCCCTCCTAATATGCTAGAGAAAGCAGTAGAGGATGGCCCAAGTCCTTGGACCTCTGCACCCATGTGGGAAACCTGGAAAAAGCTCCTGGCTCCTGGCTTCAGATCAGCTCAGCTCCACCTGTTGCAGTCATTTGGAGAGAGAACCAGTTAATGGAAGATGTCTCTTTTTGTTTCTACCTAACTCTTTCAAATAAATAAAATCTTTTTTTTTTTTAAAAAAATGCATGTTCCTATAGCAGAGAACAGGAATACCAAGGTGTGTCTCAGTCAGCTCAAGACAAAGTAAGATAGGCTCAGAAGCCAACATCACAATTTCTTAGAGCAGAACCCAAAAAGGCTTTCCCCAATACAGATGAGTTTCAGAAGTCTTGAGTTTTCCTAACAGCTAATATTCACAGAGTACTGACTTTGTCCCAGGCATTGTCACGAGAAACTCAACATCAGTGACTAAGCCTCAAAACCACCTTATCAGTGGGTAACCTTTCTAATTCTATGGGGATGAAAAAAAAATGCAGAAAGAAAAGAAATCTGCCCCTGTGTTGGGCTTGTACATTCCAGAGCCAGGACGTAACTTCAAGTGCCACAGCACTTGAGATCTTAACAATGACACGCCCTGGTGTCTTGACCTTTCTACGTGGCAATCCTGTGAGGATGCAAGGGGACAACACTCCTTGCATGCGTGCTACTGTTTGCCTAGCTTCAGATAAAATTCGACTTTAGATTGCTGAAATCAGTGGCTTCAGTTTTCTTGAGGGAATCCTCCATGAACTTGAGGTATCCAAAAGGAAAATGAGACAAAGTTGCTGATTAAATTCAGAGCTGTTTACTATGAGGCTCTGGAACCTGAGCTAAAGCTCATAAATCTAGCAAGGATTTTCTAGACCAGAAAGCCATCTCACCAACGAACCAAAGGGATAGAAAGCCAGCACAAGCTGCACCCAGGACATTTTGTTATTGAAAGCGAGGAAAGGGTCAGGGACTAAGGAAGCACTGTATAAAGACCCATGGGTCAGCATAACGGCCTCCCACCAACCAAATCTGGAACAGCTGGAACACTAACAGTAGTAACTTTTGTGACAGCCCACTGTGCATACAAATCCCTGAATCCATAGTGACACAAAGAATGACTAAGAATGCAGTAGCTAAATGTAGGAGGAATGACAGGATTAGAAAATCTTTCCCACTGGGCCAGCATTGTGGCATAGTGGGTAAAGCCACCATATGTGATGCAATGTGATGCTGCCATCCCATATGACACTAGTTCATGCCCTGGCTGCTCCACTCACAATTTAGCTCCCTGCTAAGCCTGGAAAAAGCATCAGAAAGAAGATGGCCCACACTCACGTGGGAGACCCAGATGAAACTCCTGGTTTCATTCTGGCCCAGCTGGGACAATTGTGGCCATCTGGGGAATAAACCAACACATGGAACCTCTCTCTTCTGTCTCTCCACTTCTCCATCTTTGTCTCTCCCTCTCAACTCTGACTTCCAAAATAAAGAAATCTTTTAAAAAAGAAAAAAAAAAAAAAAGAAAATCCTTCCACAAATAGATTCATCAATTGTTTAAGTAAGGATTATCTTTGTTGCTAAACCATCAGGTAAAAGCTTGCTGGACAGTAAGGCTTGCACAGTCTCAAGATTGCTCTGCAGATTACACACCGGCTGTAAAGGATGCAAATCTCCCTTACAAGCATACCTGGCTGTGACCGCCTGAGCCCTTTACCTAAAAAAATAAAAAACAAATAAATCAAATGTCATCAACTATCATCATGAGAAAACATAACATCTGAGTACAAAGAACACATTCTTCCTTTTCTTTTCAGAAATGTTTACGCTGATGCTAGTCAGTCCTAAGTCTAACTTCTGATCTGAAGTAAACACAGCAGCTGGGTGAACAAGCTAAGAGACTGCAAAGTGAGGGACATTCTGACAGAACAGCAGCACGGACTCCTCAGACACCAAGCCACGAGAAAGACTGGGTGCAGGCGTAAAAGACGCCTGAATACACTGGCTTCAGATGTAATGCTTTCCTGGTTCATTAAAAACCAAAACAGGGACACATGTTATCATACACATGTATCAGCATCCACCCTCTAGCTGTAAGAAGCTTCCCACCCCAACGCAACATGTTAAAGCAGAAACTGAGGATGGGAAGAAGGGTGGCTAAGTGGTAACTCCACTTCCTGCTCATTTATCTGCAAACCTAAAACTGTTCAAATAATAAAGTCTATTGATTAACCAAAGCAAAACAGAAATAGCCAATGTTCTTCCTGGGACAACTGGGAACTCTGACTGGATATTAGATGGAATAACTGTAAATGTTTCAGGGATGGCATTATCATGTATGAGCCAATTTATCCCAGGTAGGGTATTCCTCACACCCACAAGGTGCACGCTGAAGTTAAGGTACATGCTGAAGTTAATGTGTCTTCAAATACATTAAAATGTTTCAAATAAAATGTGTCTGTGCATACACCCAAAGGTTCATCAAAAAGTATATGGAAAATGAGTGTTTCCACAAACTTTTTGAAGTAGACACACATGTATGTATGTGTATGCACACAGAGACAGAGTGAACACAAATATAGCAGGATGATCATTGTGGCACAGCAAGCTAAGCTGTTACCTACAATGCTGGCATCCCATATGGGAGTGTCAGATGCTCTTCTTCTGATCCAGTTCCCTGCTAATGCACCTGGGAAGGCAATGGAAGATGGCCCAAGTTCTTGGGCTCCTGACATCCATATGGGAGATCTGGATGGAGTTCTAGGTGCCTGGCTTCAGCCTGACCCAGCCCTGACCATTGCAGCCAGCTGGAGAGTGAAACAGCAGATGGAAAAGCACTCCATCTCTCTAACTCTGCCTTTCAAATAAATAAATAAATAAATAAATCTTTTAAAACAAGTAAATAAATCTAAGGGCATACTACCCAATTGGTTCACTGTATGAGTTTCTCAACTTTTAGGAATGCTTGACACTTTTTCACTAACAAAAATTATGGGGAAAAAGAGATCCTTCAAAGACACACCTGGCAAACCAAAAGCAATCTTTTTTTTCTTTTTTCTATCACAAGCAGGAGGGAAAGGACCATGTTCATTTCAAACTGCCAGTAAAAACTAACTTGACTGTGAGACTAAATTTAGGCAGAGACAGAAGCAGCGTATTACCCTGGTTAGGGCTGTTATCCTTGGGAGAAGCACCAGAGCTGAAATTGGGGCACCTGGGTTTGAATCCCGGCTTTGGCACTGGCTAGTGAGCTTTCCCCGGCGAAGTCGGCCTCCTTGGTCCAGTGTGCAGCTTTGGACAGGAGCAAGTACAAGGTAAATGACAACAACGCCAGCCTTCCTTGCACCTGCCTCCTGAGTGCAGCTCAGTGCGCACTGGGAAGACCAGCACTGCAGCCACAGGGCCCTCACAGGCACTAGGTGGACCACAGAAAAGCTTCATCACCACCGAGACCCACGTCCTCGTCTGCTGCACAGCAGTAAGAACATCAGCTTCAAAGTGTCATGAGAGTGCGATCACATAACATAGATAAAAGCAGCTCTCACCACAAGCCAGAGGAGAGTGAAGGCTGAAAATGCTAAGAATATTTTTTGCACGGGGCAGGTGTTAGGCTCTAAGTTGCCACTTAGGAGCCTGCATCTGGTTTGAGTCGTGGCTCTTCTGCTTCTGATCCAGCTTCCTGCTAATACGCAAGCTAGGAGGCAGCAGATGATGGCTCAAGTACTTACGTTCCTACCACTCACCTGGGAGGCAAGGATCGAATTCCAGGCTCCTGGCATCAGCCTGGCCCAATCCTGGCTGTTGTGGGCATTTGGGGAAGGAAATAGTAGACAGAAGATCTCTGTCTCTCTGGCTTTCAATGAAAATAGATAAAAATAATAATTTCTATGTGACAACCGATTCTTTAAAAGGATACTGCAGCGGGATCTGCAGCTGCCTGCTGATGGGTTTTTTTTTCTTCTTTAAGGAGGGGTAGGAAGCAAAGGGTTGTGATTGTGGGAGGCTTATGTGCTGGGACTGTGAAAACACTGCGGTTGCTTGGAAGGGCTCAGGGTGTGGTTGGGACTTACAGCAGTCACTGTGGGAGGCTCCACAGGCTCAGGGCTCCCTGATTCCCTGGTGAGGGACATTGCTGTAGGATCTGTGTCCACACCAAGGATGGCACACACACTTTGGGTGGTTCTTGTGGCAGGGTGGACGAATACTGTATTCACTGGGGCTAGTGCCGAGGCACTGGTCTCATTTGAGGAGAGAAGGTGGGCATGAGACTACCCCAACAGAGCAGAACAAACCTTTCCTCTGAAAAAAAGAGATTTACCACCCCCAATCTGGGTGTTGCCTTGGACACTCTCTTCACCCTGGAGCACTGAACAGAGCTCCCTGTCCACAGACACTACATGCATCTAGGTATTCACTGAAAAAGCTGACATTTCACTAATCCACTCCAAAGATAAAAGCCATCACAGTGAAAAAAAAAATCAAGGAGGAGCTCCACAAATGCCAAACAAAAACTACAGCAATCCAAGATACAAGAATAAGGAAGACAACATGATATCCCAAAAAAAGCACAACACTTCAATACTAGAAGTGAACATGAAGACACTGAAGAAATGCCAGAAATGGAATTCAAAAATTGATTGTAAGATTACTTAGAAGTAATCAGAACCAAAAAAAAAAAGTAATCAGAAGCAAATCCACAAATTAATGAATCTGTACATAACATGAAAGAAAATTTCTCCCATGAAATTGAGATCTTAGAAATCAAAATGAAATCGTGGAAATAAAGAATTCAATAGAACAATCAAAAATGCAATAGAAAGCCTTAACAACAGACTCAGAGAAGCAGAAGAAAGAACATCTGAGTTAGAAGACAAATCACTGGAAATTTTAAAGTCAGACCAAAAAATAGAAAGCTAAAAAACACTGCTTGAGATCCATAAGACACTATCAAATGACCCAACAAATGGGGCTTAGGAGTTCTTGAAGGCATGGAAACAAAGAATGGATTAGAGGGCCTTTTTAGTGAAATAATAACAGAAAACATCTCTAATTTGGAGAAAGAGACATCCAAGTACAAGAAGCACATAGAACTCCTAATAGACATGACCAGAAAAGATCTTCACCAAGACACATTGTAGTCAAACTCTCCACAGTAAAACAGAGATGTGTCTACAGAACTATCCATCCTACAGTTGCAGAATACACATTTTTCTCACCAGTGCATGAAATTTTCTCTAGAACTGACCACATCCTAGGCCATAATACAAGGCTTAGCAAATTCAAAAGAATGAAAATCATACCATGCATATTCTCTGACCACAGTGGAATGAAACTGGAAATCAACAACTCAGGAATCTCTAGAACATATGCAAACACATGGAGACTGAATAACATGAATGAACAGTGGGTCACTGAAGAAATCAAAAGAGAAATCAAAAAATTTCTGGAAACAAATGAAGAGGACAATAGCAAAAGCAGTGTTAAAGAGTAAAGTTTACAACAAGAAATTGGAAAGACACCAAATACATGAGCTATCAATGTATCTCAAGGACCTAAAAAAACAGCAAACCAAACCCAAAACTAGAAGAAATAATTAAAATTAGAGAAGAAAACAAAATTGAAACCAACAAAAAATACAAGATGAACAAAGAGCTAGTTTTTTGAAAAAAATAAAAAAAATTGACACATCATTGGCCCAACTAACAAAAAAAGGATGAGAGAAGATGCAAATCAATAAAATTAGAGATGAAAAATAAATGTAACAGACATTACAGAAATAAAATGAATCATCAGAAATTACTATAAAGAACTATACGCTGAATCAGTAATAAAGACCTTCCCAACAAAGAAAATCCCAGGACCAGATAGCTTCACTGCTTAATTCTACCAGACATTTAAAGAAGAACTAATTCCAATCCTTCTCAAGCTATTCAAAACAATTAAAATAGAGGGAATCCTTCCAAATTCTTTTTATGAAGCAAGCATCACTTTAATTCCTAAAACCCAAAAAAGATGCAATAGAAAAACAACTACAGCTCAATTTCCCTGATGAACATACTTGCAAAAATCCTCAACAAAATACTGGCCAATCAAATCCAACAACACATCTTTGGCTCATTCACCTTTACCAAGTGAGAGTTATCCCTGGTATGCAGAGATGGTTCAACATTAACAAATCAATATGATACATCACATTAACACACTGAAAAACAAAAACCATATGATTATCTCAATATATGCAGAGAAAGCATTTGATAAAATACAACACCCCTTCATGATGAAAACTTTAAGCAAATTGGGAATAGAAGGAACATTTCTCAAGACAATCAAAGCAATTTATGACAAACCCATGGCCAGTGTCATGGTGAATGGGAAAAAGTTGGAAGCATTCCCACTGAGATCCAGTACCAGACAGGGATGCCCACTCTTGCCATTGCTATTCAATATAGGTCTGGAAGCTTTAGCCAGAACCATTATGCAAGAAAAAGAAATCAAAAGGATACAAATTGGGAAGGAGGAAGTCAAACTGCCTCTATTTGCAGAAGACATGATTCAATATATAGGTGATCCAAAACACTCTATGAAGAGACTATTCGACTCAAAGAGTTTGGTACAGTATCGGTATATAAATTGACACACAAAAATCAATAGCCTTTGTATACACAGATAATGCCACGGCTGAGGAAAAACTTCTAAGATCCATCCCATTCACAATAGCTACAAAAAAAAAAAATCAAATACCTTGGAATAAATTTAATTAAGCTATCAAAGATCTCAGTGATGACAATTACAAAGCATTAAATAAAGAAATAGAAGATACAAAAAACTGGAAAAAACTTCCATGTTCATGGATTGGAAGAATCAATATCATCAAAATGTCCACACTATCAAAAGCAACTCACAGATTCAATGCAATACCAATCAAAATACCAAGGACATTCTTTTCAGATATAGAAAACATGATGCTAAAATTCATATGGAAACATAGAAGACCCCGAATAGCTAAAACGATCTTATACAACAAAAACAAATCTAGAGGTATTACAATACCAAATTTCAAAACATACTGAAGGCCAGTTATAATCTAAACAGCCTTGTACTGGTACAAAAACAGATGGATAGACCAACGGAACAGAATAGAAATGCCAGAAATCAATCCAAGCATCTACAGCCAACTAACCTTTGACAAAGGAGCTAAAACCAATCCCTAGAGCAAGGACAGTCTCTTCAACAAATGGTGCTGGGAAAACTGGATCTCCACATGCAGATGTATGAAGCAAGACCCCTTCCTTACACAAAAACCCACTAAAAATGGATTAAAGACCTAAATCTATGACTTGATACCATCAAATTATTACAGAACATTGGGGAAACGCTGCAAAACATTGGCATGGGCAAAGTGTTCTTGGATAAGACCCCAGGGGCACAGGCAATTGAAGCCAAAATTGACAAATCGAATTACATCAAGCTGAGAAGCTTATGCACTGCAAAAGAAACACTCAGCAAAGTGAAGAGACAACCAACAGAATGCAAGAAATTATTTGCAAAGTATGCAACTGGTAAAAAAAAAACCCTTTATTTATTTGAGAGGTAGTTACAGACAGTGAGAGGGAGAGACAGAGAGAAAGGTTTTCCTTCTGTTAGTTCACTTCCCAAATGGCCGCAACAGCCGGAGCTGTGCCAATTTGAAGCCAGCAGCCAGGAGATTCTTCCTGGCCTCCCATGCGGGTGCGGGGGCCTAAGGATTTCGGCCATCTTCTACTGCTTTCCTAGGCCATAGCAGAGAACTGGATTGGACAAGGAGTGGCTGGGACTAGAACTGGTGCCCAAATGGGATGCCGGCACTGCAGGCAAAGGATTAACCAACTGGGCCATGGTGCCAGCCCCCTGATAAAGGATTAATAACCAGAATATATAAAGAGATCAAGAAACTCAACAACAATACAACAAATAAGCTCAAGAAACTCAACAAAACAAACCTAGTTAAGAAATGGGCAAAGGACTTAAATGGGCATTTTTCAAAAGAGGAAATTCAAATGGTTAACAGACACATGAAAAAAAGCTCAGGATCACTAGCCACCATGGAAATGCCACAGGGCTGGCCCCTCAAAGCACTTTCTAAAACATTTTATTTTTATTTACTTGAAAGGCAGAGTAACAGAGACAGAGAGAGCTCTTCCATCCTCTGGTTCACTAAGTGCCCACAACACCTCAGGCTTCACCACACTGAAACCAGGAGCCAGGGCCTCCACCTGGGTCTCCTCCATGAGCAGCAGGGGCTCAAGAATGTGTGCCATCACCTGCTGACTACCAGGTGTGCACTAGCAGGAAGCTGGATCAGAAGCAGAGGTGGGACTCCATCTCAGACACTACAATACGTACGTGCACATCCTAGGCACTGGCTTAACCCACTGTACCACAATTCCTGCCCCTGAATTCATTAATTTTAAAGTCAAAGCACTTGGATACTTTATTAGTTACCCTTACAGAAACACATCACAGCATATATTACTTTCTATCTATACTCAGACAATGGCTTATAAATTGGACCCTGGGGGTCATGAAACCCTGGAAACACATAAAACATCCTATTTTTAGGAATCATAGTTGCAAAGAGGTCTAAAATTTGAAAAATTTAAGATCCAATTATTGGTAAACACATAAGAGTTTAGTTGAGTTAAAAAGATTAATAAAACCTATTTGTATTTATTCTTGTGTCCTTTTCCTCTTAAGTTCATGGACTTTTTCCATTCAAATAAAAGTATGTTTTAAAATAGACTAGATTGGATCCAGTACTGTGGCATGATGGGTAAAGTCGCCATTTGTGATACTGGCATCTCACATGGGTGCCAGTTCATGTCCCAGCTGCTCCACTTCTGATCCAACTTCCTGCTAACCACCTGAGAAAAGCAGCAAAGTGTCCCCTGCCACATACACATAGGTGACCCGTGGAAGCTCCTGGCTCCCAGCTGTCATAGCCAACTGGGGGTGAACCAGTGGATGGAAGATATTTCTCTCTCTCTCTCTTTCTCTCTCTTTGCTTCCCTTCTTCCCTCTCTCCATAGCTCTTTCAAATAAATAAATCTTTAAAAACAAAAATAGCCTAGATCACCTTGCAAAGTAAAATCAACTAATTTCTACAACTTAAAAAGGGAAAAGTCTGTTTAGTATATTGTTATGTTCATGAAATTATTAAAAAACAAATCTAATGAAAATATTATGAATTTTGTCACTTCTGCTGAAACCATATAGATAGACGAGGATGAAAATAACAGAGGAGAGAAAAGCCATACATTTCAATTTGTATCCGGGTGCCACTGCAGGTGGAGACAGGCAGGAAGCTTAGGACAGGGGCTGCCCCGACACTGTGGCAGGCTGCACAGAGCTGCTGGCGAGAGATCTTCTGACTCTTCTCCGGATGTTTATGACCTTAAAGACAGCACGGTTTGAGAAGGAGCCAACAGGCCTGAATTGTTCAGAGAGGTAGTGCACAGTACCTCTACGGACCACAAGGTGGCAGAGCTATCAGGAAGCATCAGAAAAACACCCTGCTTAACTGGGTGCAACCCTGCAGAAAAGTAGAACTCTCCTGACTCAGGTTACCTGCTGGGAGGAAAGGGAGGACGGGGCAAATTTCACAAAACTGTCCTTGAACGTTGAAAATTGAAAATGTACCTGGCCCCTCATTATTACATCCCATAGGACCCTCTTGCTGCTGACACAAAATATAATGCCATTCAAGTATGAACAGGAAGAAGGGTCACAGCCAAGGTCTCTACAGAGACAGAAATTTTGGAAAGTATAAAAAAGCATTGCAAGTTCCCAGCAAGAACTCATCAGAAAATTGTCACTAAGAAGTAGATGAAAACTGTAGCCTGGCATAAAAAGATCCAATAAAAGCTAATAAGGATGTAGCACCAAAAAGCACGAGCAAAAAAAGCATAAATTGGACTTCATCAAAATTAAAAACTGTGCACTTAAAGATGGAATCAATGGAGGGAATTGATAACCCACAGAATAGAAGGAAATACATGCAAATCACATACCTGGGATGTGATTAATATCCAGATTGTGTAAAGAATTTCAGGGCTGGCACTGCATTATAGCAGGCAAAGCTGCTGCTTGCAGTGCTGAAATCCCATGTGGCCACCAGTTCAAGTCCTGGCTGCTCTACTTCCAATCTAGCTCCTTGATAAGGTGCCTGGGAAAGCAGTAGAAGATGGCCCAAGTCCTTGGGCCCCTGCATCCACATAGGAGACCTGGAGGAAGCTCCTGCCTCCTGGCTTTGGATTGGCCCAGCTCCAGCCATTGCATCCATTTGGGGAGTGAGCTGGCAGATGGAAGATCTCTCTCTCACACTCACACACACACACACACACACACACTCACACTCACTCTCTCTGCCTCTCCTTCTCTGTGTAACTCTGACATTCAAGTAAATAAATAAATCTTTAAAAATAAAAAAAAAAAACAGGTGATTCCTCAAAAAGGTAAACCTAGAACTACCATGGCATCCAGCAAGTCCCTGGAAGCACAGACTCAAAGCACATGTACACCAATGCTCATACAGCAGTATTCACCATAGACAAAGAGTAGGAGCAACCCAAATGCGCATCAGCAGAAGAATGGACAAACAAAATGTGGTAGATTCATACAGTGGAATATGATGACTCCGTCTTAACAAAGAAGGGAATCCTGATACATGCCACACAGGGAGGAACTGTGAACACATTATACAGAGTGAAATAAGTCAGACACAAAAGGACAAAGCTGGGCTGACTCCACGTACTCAACATACCCAGGCTAAGTCAACTCATAGTTTCCAGGGGTGGGGTTAGCAGTTACTGTTTATTTGGCATGAGTTTATGTTGGGAAAGATGAAAATATTCTAGATATGGATAGTGGTGATCTCTGTACAATAATGTGAATACCTAACGCCATGAAATTACATGTATATTTCACCATAATGTTATGCATATTTTACCTTAATAAAAAAAGTTGATGAGTTGATCACAATGATGAAAAAAAGTACAAAAATCTAGGGAAGGCCGGCGCCGCGGCTCACTAGGCTAATCCTCCGCCTTGCGGTGCCGGCACACCGGGTTCTAGTCCCGGTCGGGGTGCCGGATTCTGTTCTGGTTGCCCCTCTTCCAGGCCAGCTCTCTGCTGTGGCCAGGGAGTGCAGTGGAGGATGGCCCAAGTGCTTGGGCCCTGCACCCCATGGGAGACCAGGATAAGTACCTGCCTCCTGCCATTGGATCAGCACGGTGCGCCGGCTGCAGCGCACCAGCTGTGGCGGCCATTGGAGGGTGAACCAATGGCAAAGGAAGACCTTTCTCTCTGTCTCTCTCTCTCACTGTCTACTCTGCCTGTCCAAAAAAAAAAAAAAAAAAAAAAAAAATCTAGGGAAGAGATGATCAGACAACAGGAGAATGTGAAGTAGAGGCTAGCACCGCTCAGGAAAGGAAGAAAAGGAACAGGCAAAAAATACTTGGGAAGTGAAGACAAAATGACGAAGGGCACATTGGAGAAAAGAAGCCGTCCCAGCACAGTGAGTGAGGGGCACAAGGGACACAAAGGAGAAAAAGCAGATGTCATGAGACACAAAGGGGAGATGACAGGGCCCAAGTGAGAGCTGGAGAGCAGCAATGTGCTCCAAGTGTGTGCACGCTACGGAATCCTCACAGAAAGCTCAATGGTGGAGTCCGATATTCATACACAATCCACAAAAACATTGTTTATATGGAAGTGGTCTTGAATCTACACATTGAAAGGCCTATCATAGCCCCAGAAGAGCTCACAAAAAGATAGTCTAGAAAAATTATTAAACTAAAGAATATTTTTGGTAGCCAAGCCAAATAAGGAAAAAAAACTAAGAAGTGACTACAATATTTCAAAGTGGAAGACAGTGGGGTAAGACAAGATATTTATGAAAATATGGACCAAGTTTTCTAACCAGCCAAGTTGTCCTTCAAACATAAAAGCTAAGGTTTAAATATACAAAGGTTAAGAGAAGATTGGACATTTGAACCTTCCTTGAGAAAACTACCAAGTTTTAACCAATTAATAAAAGCAGGGGCACTTTGATGAAAAGACAGCAAAGAAACTAAAAGGGAAACAAAAGGAAATGCAACTGTTTCATGGGAGGAAGGAAGAATCTGGGATACTGCTACTTGTAAGAGAAGACATACTTGGGTCTGCAACCATTTCAGATTTTAGGAGAGTTGCCACACACTTCTTCAAGGCAGAAGCCGGAAGTCAGTGGAGACAGATTTTAAGAAATTTAAAGTAAGAGAAAAAAGTTCTAAATATGAAATAGACTTTGTCAGAAGGTGGTAAAGCTCCTAGTAGCCAAAGGTGGGCAAACACAACAATGTGACCCCAGTTGCTATCCATCCTACTCAGAGATTTTATTTATTTTTTAAAGAAAAGTTGGGGCCGGTGCTGTGGTGCAGCGGGTTAAAGCCCTGGCCTGCAGCACCGGCATCCCACATGGACGCAGGTTCTAGTCTTGGCTGTTCCACTTCACATCCAGCTCTCTGCTATGGCCTAGAAAAGCAGCAGCAGATGGCCCAAGTCCTTGGGCCCCTGCACCCAAGTGGGAGACTCAGAAGAAGCTCCTGGATCCTGGCTTCAGCTCAGCTCAGCTCTGGCCGTTGCAGTCATTTGGAGAGTGATTCAGTAGATGGAAGACTTCTCTCGCTCTCGCTCTCACTCTCTTGGGCTCTGGCTCTCTCTCTCGGGCTCTGGCTCTCTCTCTTTCTGGCTCTGGCTCTCTCTCTCTCTGGTTCTATGTCCCTCTAACTCTTTCAAATAAATAAAAATAAATCTTAAAAAAAAGTAAATGTTGATGAGAAGAAAAGCTGTAGGAAGTAGAGTGGTTCACATCTCCGAGGGGCAACGTGGCAGCACCCAGCATAGACCAGAGTGTCTTCCAGGCTGCCCTTCCCCACGCTAGGGCTCCAAACACAGGAGAAGGGATGCAGCAGTGAGCACAACTCCCGTCTTACACAGCTGGGACCTCAAGATACCACAGTACACTGCTGGGGGTGAGGAGGGGTGCAAAATGAATGAACCATAACCTGCTCCCATAACTCTATTTAAATGATCATTGAAAAATGGTAGGACACATACAGATGTCTCTTCTGGGTTATGGGATCTTGAATGTCATACTGTCTACTTTTATTTGGATTTCTTAAATTTTGTACTCTAAAGCCTGTATTACCATTATAACAAAAAAATTAAAGTTACTATAAAAAGCCTTTATGTAAAAGCAAGTTAAGACTTGTAGACTTTCAGTGATGGTAAAAAGGTCTGCAAATCCCCTAAAAAAATTTTAGTATATGTGCTGCCGAAGTGAGCACAATCCTCTGAAAAAATAAAAAGCAGAGTACATATAACCAGACATAATTGTTAAAACACCATTTGGGGACTCTGGATTTTAAGTTACATTCATTTATTTGAAAGGAGAGAGACAGACAGCCATCTTCCATGCACTGGTTCACTCCCCAAATGCCCACAACAACCAGAGCTAAGCCAGGAGTCAAGAACTCCATCCAGGTCTCCCACACGGGTAGCAAGGACTTCATTACTTGAGCCATCACCTGCTGCCTCCAATGGTGCACGTTAGCAGGAAGCTGGATGGCAAGCAGAGGCAGGACTCAAACGCAGGCACTTCTATGTGGGATGTGGGCATTCTAAGAAGTAGCTTAATGTTGTGCCACAATACTGACCCTTACTCTAGATATTGATCGAAGGTAAAAAATGAAACTGAGATACACTTATTTAGGAAAGGCTGATGGAATTTAGTTAAGAACAGCTGGCATTTGTGGCCCTCTTGCCTGGGCCTATACCCAACCCCTTCTCCCCTTCCTGGTTACTACCTCAGGCGCAACCAGCAGTGAAGAGCTACTCCAAAAAGGGCCCAACTAGATTTAGAAGAGAAGACAAAAACCCCACATGCAGTAGGTCATGTATCTGAAAATGGACTTGTATCCAAAATATAAAGAACTCTTATAACTCAATTAAACACAAATGATCCAACTAAGAAGCAGGCAAGAGATAGGAGTAAACATTTAACCAAAGAATATTTTCAAAATAGCTAAACTGCAAATGGAAACATGCCCAACATTAGTCATTAAGAAGAGACAGCACTACTAATTCACTACAGTGTCTATAATAAAAAAGACTGACAGTACCTTAAGCTAGCAAGGATATAGAGAAACTGGAACCCTCAAACATTGCTGGTGGGAATGCAAAACAGCTGGAAAATAATTTGGTAGTTTCTCAAAATGTTAAGTGTCAATTGATAAATAACTCAGTAACTCTCCTCTTAGGTACCCACCCAAGAGAAACAAAAACACAGAACCACCAAGACATGTACATCAACATTCAGAGCAGTATTACTGTGATCAAAATGGTAGGCAACCCAAGTCCAGTGACTAATGAATGGTGGTATATCATAGAGCAAAATATTAGTCATCAATAAAAGGAAATTTTTTTTGACAGGCAGAGTTAAGACAGTGAGAGAGACAGAGAGAAAGGTCTTCCTTCCGTTGGTTCACCCCCTCAAATGGCCACTAGGGCTGACGCACTGTGCCGATCTGAAGCCAGGAGCCAGGTGCCTCCGCCTGGTCTCCCATGCGGGTGCAGGGCCCAAGCACTTGGGCCATCCTCCACTGCCTTCCCAGGCCACAGCAGAGAGCTGGACTGGAAGAGGAGCAACCGGGACAGAACCAGTGCCCCAACCGGGACTAGAACCCAGGGTGCTGGCGCCACAGGCAGAGGATTAGCCTAGTGAGCTGCGGCGCCGGCCAGTAAAAGGAAATTTAACACTGACACATGCTAAAGCATGGATGGACCTCAAAGATATTACACTATACCAGCCACAAGAGAGCAGGCATTGGACGATGCCACTTCTATCAAATTCCAGAAATGGCCAATTTGTAGTGATAGAAAGTCAATTAATTGTTGTCTGAGTTTGAGGGGGGAAAAGGAAAATGGCAGAGATGGTAACTGACTGTAAATGGACACAAGGGATCTTACTGAAGTCATAAAATGATGTCTGTACAATTGTAAATATACTAAAAGTCATTAAACTGTACGTTTCCTATGGGTACACATAATCTATGAAAATTAGACCTCAAAAGAGTTGTCAAATACATTAAAAAGTTGGGGCAGGCTTCATGGTGCAGTGGGATCCCCACATGCCTCACTGAAGTGCCTGCACCCCATACAGGAGTACCAGTTCTCAAGTCCAGGCTGCTACATTTCCAGTCCAACTCCCTGCTAATGCAGTTGGAAAGCACAGGATGATGGCCCAAGTGTTTGAGTCCCTGCCACCCACGTGGCAGACCTGGATGGAGTTCCTGGCTCCTAGCCTTGGTCTGGCCCTGCCCACTGCAGCCATTTGGGGAGTGAACCAGCAGATGGAGGATCTCTCTATCACCTCCCCACCCCCCGCACCATCTTTCAAATAAATTAATAAATCCTTAAAAAAAAAGAAATGTCAAGAAGTGCTTAGCAGTTCTCTGCCAAAATAAGACTCTGTCAGTAGACAGATCTGTTTTTAGAAACATTTGCACTTTTCATTTGTCCCGCCTCAACAGTTCTGATGGCAGAAGCACTTTGTAGAGTGGGTCACCTTTGCGGCAGCTACACCAACCTATGAAGCACATGCAGGCACGGAATCCACACTTAGACTCCTTTGGTATTTGGAGAGAAAGGGGAGAGCGCTTGATGTCATAATTTTCCTCCTTCTGTTCCTCATCTCCGGAAGGTTGAACAGGGACAAGGAGGATGTCAACAGAAGAAGTGGCAGTGAGTCAAGTCTGAACAACGCTCAGGGAAGGCTCTTCTGGCTACTGCCTCCCGATGCCTTTAGCAGCCTACATGTGAAGGTAAAACCAGAGGATGTCTTGAATTTTTAAAAGATTCCAAAAACTCATTTAAAGTTAATGACTTAATGCAATAGAAGAGGCACAATGTTAAGAGAAGACTCAATTGTTTGAATATATAACTTCAAAGAAAACAAATGTGCTCCAAGGGGCCGGCATTGTGGCCTGCAGTGCCGGCATCCCATATGGGCACTGGTTCAAGTCCCAGCAGCTCTGCTTCTGAGCCAGCTTTCTACTGTGGCCTGGGAAAGCAGTAGAGGATGGCCCAAGTTCTTGGGTCCCTGCAAATGCTTGGGAGACCTGGAGGAAGCTCCTGGCTCCTGGCTTGGGATCTGTTGCAGCTCCGGCCATTGCAACCATCTGGGGACTGAACCAGCAGATGTAAGACTTCTCCCCCACCCCCCTTTCTCTGCCTCTGCCTCTCTGTAACTCTGCCTTTCAAATGAATAAATAAATCTTAAAAAAAAAAAAAAGCCCCAAACTAATGCTGCAAATACTTGCAGGCCTATGAGATTTATTTATTTACAACATAAACCATGGGAATAAAAATTTCTATGACATCAGTTATTTACATCTGAACTAAAATTTGGTTCTTAAATACTAAAAGAATTTCTGGAATTTAAAAACAAGTGGGCCGGCACCACGGCTCACTAGGCTAATCCTCCACCTGTGGCGCTGGCACACCGGGTTCTAGTCCCAGTTGGGGCGCCAGATTCTGACCCGGTTGCTCCTCTTCCAGTCCAGCTCTCTGCTGTGGCCCGGGAGTACAGTGGAGGATGGCCCAAGTGCTTGGGCCCTGCACCTGCAAGGGAGACCAGGAGAAGCACCTGGCTCCTGGCTTCAGATCAGCGTGGTGCGCCGGCCGCAATGCGCCGGCTGCAGCCACCATTGGAGGGTGAACCAACGGAAAAAGGAAGACCTTTCTCTCTGTCTCTCTCTCTGTGTCCACTCTGCCTGTCAAAAGGAAAAAAAAAAAAAGTGAATTAATTGCTTATAAGAGGATCTTATATCCAAATTATCCAGAAACAGCTATTTTTCTGCCTGTCATTTCCACTGTTATTCTCTACAGCTCTCCTAAAATGAAACATTTGAGTTCTAGTGTACAATTTAAGCAATTTTTACACTTTTCCTACAGTGAAATGAAACACATACAAATTTAACAATTCTGTAGATATTTAAGATTTTTCACTAAGATTTGTCACAATATTAAGATAACTTGAAATGAGGATATAACATAAAACAAAGAGGTTCACTTGAAATTGAGTAGATGACTGAATTGGTAGAAAATTAAAATAGCTAATAAGACTACATCTCCAATGTAAATATTACCTTCTCCCTAGGACCTATATTTTCGATTAAGATCAAGGAATTCCACCATCGGTCTGGGCTAACCATCCAGTCATCCAGATAGAGAAATCTCTCCTTGGAGTAAACACAGCAAGGGAAGGGCATGTGTGTTAATTTTGCAACTGGCTAACAAATGAATGAGTCTAACAATCTGATGGCTGCAATTTCTGGAAAGTACACAATGAGTCAGAATCCTAGAACAATGTGAGTGCAGCTCACCTTATAACCTTAAATTCTATGAGGGAATGCCTATAGCAGGTTAACCATCTATGACAAGTTGACCCAAGACCACCAGGCCTTCCCTTTCATACTTCTGGAAATGGGTCACTGACGTCCTCATATGACAAGCCAGCTCAGTAACAGACTCGTGAATCTTTAGACTCTTCTTTCTGCTCAGCTCAAACCACATTACTACATTCTCTCAGCTCTAGTTTGCCCATGAAATTTACAGCGAAAGCTATTTCCTTTTAAATAGTAGACCATTTCAGGAGAGTTAAAAAATGATCCAACATGGGAAGTGAGATACACAGCAGACCCATAGAATGGCAAATGTCCTAATAGCACTCTGGCCTCATAATCAGCCCTTAAGGCATGCAGATCCAGCTGAAATGCCCATGAGAGTATTTCAGGCATGGAAAGCCAAGACACTCTGGGGGAAAAAAAAAAACCTAAATGAAAGATCTCCATGAGTGAGATCCCAGTGGAAAGAATGGGTCATCAAAGAAGGAGGTACCTTTCTCTGAAAGGAGGAGAGAACTTCCACTTTGACCATGGCCTTGTCTAAATATGATCAGAGTCAGTGAACTCAGGGGGCTTCCATAGCCTTGGCAGCTCATGACAAGAGCCTAGGGTGATTACTGATGCCATAAACAAGAGTGTCAACTTATTAAGTCAACAACAGGAGTCACTGTGCACTTACTCCTCATGTAGGGTCTTTGTCCTTAGTGTGCCGTACATTGAGATTTAATGCTATAACTAGTACTCAAACAGTATTGTTCACTTTATGTTTCTGTGTGGGAGCAAACTGTTGAAATCTTTACTTAATGTATGCTAAACTGATCTTCTGTATATAAAGAGAATCGAAAATGAACCTTGATGTGAATGGAAGGGGAGAGGGAGTGGATAAGGGGAGGGTTGCGGGTTGGAGAGACGTTATGGGGGGGAAGCCATTGTAATCCATATTCTGTACTTTGGAAATTTATATTCATTAAATAAAAGTTAAAAAAAATGATAAAAAAAGAAGTTAAGGAAAAGCAAAAAAAAAAAAAAAATGACCTAATAGCTAAGAGAGTATTCACAAGTACAGACTTTATTTTTTAAATACTTGTTAAACTTACAGAGAATAACGTTAGAACTACTCAGTTAAAGTCTCCAAAAGACCCATGAAAATGAATCTTTTCACTAACATGCATACTACAAAATGTGATTACACAGATCCAAGTAGGAAGTTTTGAGTTCAGTTAAGGAGTGCAAGTGCAGAGATTTTGGAACCAGTCAGGTTTTTTTTTTCCTTCAAGAGAATTTATAAGTATTTTTTAACTTTTATTTAATAAATATAAATTTCCAAAGTACAACTTTTGGATTATAGCGGATTTTTCCCCCCATAACCTCCCTCCCACTCGCGACCGTCCCATCTCCCACTCCCTCTCCCATCCCATTCACATCAAGATTCTGTAACTTTTTTTCCTCTTTGGCATTATACAAGTACATTTAAAAAACTAAATTTATGAACTATTAAAAACCCTATTTGATCTTTATCAATGTGTATTTAATAGTATATGCCATTTTAAATATAGAATGACACCTAGAAGTAGCAAACAAATAATAAAGGAGGAAGTAAAAAAAGAACCAGTATCTACGCAAAGCAAATTCTATTAATATTTTCTGTTTTTGTTTATAATTTGTTATATGTATTTCATTGTTGTTCATCTTATTCATTATCCTCTTACTTAGTTGTATTAGTGAGATCTTACAATTATTGAATGTGTCAAGTTAGTGAATCTTGAATAGCATCCTCATTTCTGATTTCACTTGTGATATTAGGGGATCCCCAAGATTACTCTCAATTTTGATAATTCATTAAAAGGACTTGTTAAACTGTTAAAAAAATTAGACCATTTCACATAATGTTCACACTATAATTTTAATATGTAGCTATAAAAGACAAGTATTATACACAATCAAATTTAATGAGTTTCCTTTGTAATTGCAAATCAATCCATATTTCTTCCAGAAAGACCTTTGTTGAACCATCTTTATTAAGTTTCATAAAAGCAATATATGCACTTGAATAAACCTCAAATAATATACAAAAGTTTACTTAAACTGAAAACTCTCCCTGTTCTAGCTCCAACAGTTCTTGAGTATGCTTGCAGGAAACAGTCTGCCCATAATTAAGCACATCCATGCAAACACTTTTAAAAAGGGGAATGTCCCGGTTGCCCCTCTTCCAGGCCAGCTCTCTGCTGTGGCCCGGGAGTGCAGTGGAGGATGGCCCAAGTGCTTGGGCCCTGCACCCCATGGGAGACCAGGACAAGTACCTGGCTCCTGCCAGCGGATCAGCGCGGTGCGCTGGCCGCAGCGTGCCGGCTGTGGCGGCCATTGGAGGGTGAACCAACGGCAAAGGAAGACCTTTCTGTCTCTCTCTCTCACTGTCCACTCCGCCTGTCAAAAAAAAAAAGGGGGGGGGGTGTAACTGTACTATTTGTATATCTATGCACTTTACTTTTGCTTTTGTTACTGATGTATTTTGGTGGTCTTTCCACATTGGCACAAACAGCTAGCTAATGTTCCCTTATGTGGATACATTAGAATTGACTTAACCAATGTCTTTTTCTTTAACTGGTATTTTGGTGATTTACACTTTTTGCTATTACAAATGTGGAAGCAATGATCATTTTTGCACACAGTTCTACATGACTTTTTTGTGTGAGAAGAAAATTTCCTAGAGATCGAAGTCCTAGATCAACAAGCATTTAAATTAGACATTTTGCTAGATGTTGTCACACTGTCCTATAAAGATACCGCAGGGTTTCAAGTTTGACTGATAGCATGTGAGAATGCCAGTTTCCCATTCTCCTGCCAATCCTGTGAATTATAAAAATCTTTAAGCTTGCTGTATTTAATTATGAATGACTACTTTTCACATGTTTATTAGCACTTGTATTTCTTACTTACAAGCAACATCTTCCTCCGATTTTGTCTTTTTGGAATGGACTAGTTTTATTTTTCTTACTGGTTTGTAGGAACTTTTGTATTAAAATAAAAATAGATTTTTTTTTTTGAAAGTCACGTGTTGCTTCAAGTCTTTGCCCTAGCTTGCCTTTGGCATTTTAACCTACTGATGCTCTTTGGAGTCACGCAATCACTTTAATTATTTGGTAGAAAAATTCACTGATCTCTTTCTTTAGAGTGTCTAGGTTTGAGTCGTCTTTAGCAGGTTAAGCTGCCACCTGCAAAGTAGGCATCCCATACGGGTACCAATTCGAGTCTCAGCTACTTCACTTCAGATCCAGTTCCCTGCTAATGTGCCTGAGAAAGCAGCAGAAGATGGCCCAGGTGCGTGTGTCCCTGTACCCACATGGGAGACCCAGATGAAGCTCCTCGCTCCAGCCTGGCTCAGCCCTGCCCATTGTGGCCACTGGGGGAGGAACCAGCAAAGAAAAGATCTCTCTGCCTCTGTCTTTCCCTCTCTGTAAGTCTTTCAAATAAAATAGAGAAATAAAGAAATGAAAAAAAGAGGAAGGAAAAAGAAAGAGGAAGAAAGAAGAAAAAGGAAAGAGAAAGAAAAGGCAGCAGGCAAAGTAACTGGAGGTGTATGGGGTGGTATCTTCCATCTGCTGGTTCACTCCACAAATGGCTGCAACAGCCAGGGCTGGGCTGGGCCAAGCCAAAGCCAGGAGCCCAGAACTACATCCAGGTCTCCTATGTACCCGGGGCCCCAAAAAATCGAGCCATCACTGCTGCCCCCCAGGATGTGTCAGCCAGATCAGATGTAAAGTAACTGGACTTGAACCAGCACTGTAGTATGGGTATGTAGGCATCCCAAGCGGAGGCTTCCCTCCTGAGCCACAACACCTGCCCCACGATAACGCTTTAACTCACCATTTTAATATCTGATAAGGTAGCACCTCCAAGCTTAATATTATTCAAGAAGTATTTAAAAGAATTCAAACTGAGGGGCTGGCAATATAGCATAGCAGGTAAAGCCACTGCCAGCGATGCCAGCATCCCTTATGGGTACCAGCCTGGGAAAGCAGTGGAAGATGGCCCAAGTCCTTAGGCCCCTGCCACCCACGTAGGGGACTTGGATGAAGCTCCTGGTTTCAGCCCAGCCCAGTCCTGGCCATCTGTCTCTCCTCCTCTCTATAAAACTCTGCCTTTCAAATAAATATTTTTTTAAAAAAGAATTCAAGTGTAAGATATATAATTTATAACATTATGTAATATAGAGGGGCCAGCACTGTGGCGCAGTAGGTTAATCCTCTACCTGCAGCATTGGCATCCCATATGGGCGCCGGTTCTAGTCCTGGCTGCCCCTCTTCCGATGCAGCTCTCTGCCATGACCTGGGAAACAGTAGACCACTCAAGTGCTTGGGCCCCTGCACCTGCATGGGACACCAGGAAGAAGCTCCTGGCTCCTGGCTTCAGATTGGCACAGCTCTGGCCGTTGCGACCATTTGGGGAGTGAACCATCAGATGGAAGACCTTTCTCTCTGTCTCTCCCTCTCACTGTATCTCTATCTTTCAAACAAATAAAATCTTTAAAAAATACATTATAATATAGAAAGAGAATATTTTTCCATAAATCATTCAAAAATCTCCAATCTACCTGTTATTTATATCTCTTAATTATATAACTTTCATAAATTTAATTATACTATTTCTTGCTGCATTGCTACTTTGAAATACACTGTTGGCCAGAGCTGTGGCTCAATAGGCTAATCCTCCACCTAGCGGCGCCAGCACACCAGGTTCTAGTCCCAGTCGGGGTGCCGGATTCTGTCCCGGTTGCCCCTCTTCCAGGCCAGCTCTCTGCTGTGGCCCGGGAAGGCAGTGGAGGATGGCCCAAGTGCTTGGGCCCTGCACCCCATGGGAGACCAGGAGAAGCACCTGGCTCCTGCCTTTGGATCAGCGCGGTGCACTGGCCACGGCAGCCATTGGAGGGTGAACCAATGGCAAAAGGAAGACCTTTCTCTCTGTCTCTCTCTCTCACTATCCACTCTGCCTGTCAAAAAAAAAAAAAAAAAAAAAAATCCACTGTAAGTTCATACTTACAGATACATTTGATGAAGCACACTTTTTTAAAAAAATAGTTTATGATTCAAGAGCTATTAGACATAAGCTTCCTCCTTGTCTCTGGAATTTAATTTCCCTAATTGAGTTTTAAGGTTCAGATCAAATCAATCTAACTCTTCTGTTCTTTATATAGTCTTTTCTACTCAATTATCCCATTCTTTCACTTGACCTGCTGTTTCATGCTGATTTGCAATTTCCACCATTACTTAGGCTTCCTCACAATTTTCTGCATGTGAACATTAATGGATCTACTCAACTGTGTTCAAAAACTGACCCTTAAATAAATATAACCTAGATCCCAGTACTTTCTAAGTAGCCTTTAAATACCATGCAACAACTGTGTCACTGACCACGTGGAAGCCTCTGAATCTGTCTTCTCTGCATTCCGGGACCCTTCCCATTGAAACCTGAGCCTCCCTTGGCCCTGCTGAGCACGCTTAAAAAGAGGCCCAAGGAAGCTTATTCCTCCTTATGTCAGGTGAAAACACAGCAAGAAAGCTCCAGTGAGGAAGCAGAAAGCGCTTATCAGACACCAGGTCTGCTGCAACCCTGATCTTGGCTTCCCAGGCTTCAGAATTGGGAAAAACAAACTCTGTTAAGTGCAAGGTGTGTTGTTATAGCAGCCTGAACAGTCACTTGATTCTTGTATTCAGTATCACAGAGATGAAAATTCTGTGTGTGCTACAGATTAACAGAAAGGAATGCATACAATGCATGTGCCTGCCTATCATTAACTTTGTTTTCCCCCAGTGCCTCACTCACCATTGGTTTACTATGAACAGAAGTGAATGTAAATGTTTAATCCTGCTTAAAACTTGGTCTAATCCAAAAATATAAACAGTCACTTCGGATCACAGTTCCTTTCATCTTATTTAATATAAAGTAGAATCCACCTATAAAGACAGCATTTGGGAAATAACCCAAGGCAAGACATAAAGTAGCCTCTGATATAGCCCAGGTAACATTTCTATGTTGCAATGTAGTTTACAATCTCACATTGTTTGGCTTGATTCTCACAACAATCTGATTTAGGCTGCTATCATTGTTACCCAGTGGGTGAGCAGAGTGGGAGAGGTTAAGTATTCTGCACAAGGTCAAACAGCCAGTAAGTGCTGGAGGCAAGACCCAAATCCTGCATTGTCCCACATAATGCCAAACTTGCATATCAGGCTGCTGTAACAGCACACCTTGGACTAAATGAACAACAGCAAAGCACTGCATGATGAAATGTGTCACTTACAATGTTTGCTTTTGTTTGACTACAGGTTATTGAAATTCCAGCTCAAATTGGCTAAAATAGTAAGGACATTTACGATTACAGAAGGAGTTCTGGGGAAGGGAAGGTTCTGAGTTGCTGGATTCAGTGGGGTGCATGCATGTCACCATATTCTGTTATGCACTGCTGTGTAAAGTCTTGACCCTCAGGCCACCCTCCCTCTCGATGCACAGGTTACATGTCCACCAGCAGCATCTGGAGTGCACAGTTCCTTGTAGGGGATGAGACACTTATCACAATCGCGGCATATGTCTTTCTCTTTGTTGGAGTTCGCATCCTATTTTGGAAAGCTGGTTGGAATCCTGGCTACTCGGCTTCTGATCCAGCTTCCTGCTAACATGCCTGGGAAGGCAGAAGATGGTGATTGAAGTAGTAGGGCCCCTGGCACCCTGAGAGACCTGGACGAAGTCCTAGGTTCCTGAGGCTTTGGCCTGGCCCAGCCCAGTTCTGGGGGAGCATGTAGGGTGTGAACCAGCAGATGTAAGATCTCCTTCCTTCACTGTGCATTTCAAAAAAAAAATTTTTCTAAAAAAAAAAAGATGCCCACATCCATCTCTCTCTGTCTCTGCCCTCCCTCTGTGTGTGTCCTTCTGCCTTAAATTAAATGAAAATTTCTTTTAGAAAATGATGCCAGTTAAGATGCCCTTTTCCTGAGATCCAGACGGAGTTCCAGGCTCCTGACTTTGGCCTCGCCCAGCCCTGGACATTGCAGTAGTGAATCAGTGGATGGAAGATCTGTGTGTGCTTGTATATGTCCCTCTCTAACTCTGCTTTTCAAATAAATAAATCTTAAAATGATTCCCAAGTCCCACGAGAGAGTGCCTGAATTTGATACCTGGCTCTAATTCCGACTTTGCACCAATACAGACCATGGGAAGAAGCCTGATTGCTCAAGTGACTGGGGCTCTGCCAGCCACCCTAGAGGTCCAGATTGAATTCTCAGCTCCCAGCTTCAGCCCTGGCCATTGTGGGTCTGTGGGGGAGTGAACCAGGGGATGGGGGCTCTTTCTCTTTGACCCTCAAATTGAAAAAATAAAAATATTCCTATATTTCTCAAGAATACTTTGCATTTAAGTGAGAATGTGTGACTAGTTCAAAGCAATATACTGAAGCAAGATACTTCCAGGATAAAAGAGATAAAAACATGTATGCCTCAATCTCTTTTCCCTGATGTAAGCTTTTGGGGGTCCATGGTCATATATACATAGATATATACAGAAAAAAATACATCACCAAAAAAACAGTATCCTGGACACTAGAATCCCCGGAAGGAGGAGAGATCTGCCAGCCTGAGTTAGACTTTAATCTGTAAATAAATCTTCATTTTCTTGAGCTTCTGTTATTCTAGGTTCTGACTGTTGGGACAATTGGTGTTAAATATCTTAGTGTAGGGACTGGCACCATGGCACTGCAGGTTAAAGCCCTGGCCTGAAGTGCCGGCATCCCAGATGGGCACCGGTTCTAGTCCCAGCTGCTCCTCTTCCAATCTAGTTCTCTGCTGTGGCCTGGGAAAGCAGTAGAAGATGGCCCAAGTCCTTGGGATCCTGCACCCGCTTGGGAGACCTGGAAGAAGCTCCTGGCTTTGGATTGGTGCAGCTCCAGCAGTTGCAGCCATCTGGAAAGTAAACCAGTGGATAGAAGACCTCTCTCTCTGTCTCTACCTCTCTCTGTAACTTTGTCTTTCAAATAAAATAAATCTTTAAAAAAAAAAAATGCCGGCCGGCGCCACGGCTCACTAGGCTAATCCTCCACCTTGCGGTGCCAGCACACCGGTCAGGGCGCCGGATTCTGTCCCGGTTGCCCCTCTTCCAGGCCAGCTCTCTGCTGTGGCCGGGAGTGCAGTGGAGGATGGCCCAAGTGCTTGGGCCCTGCACCCCATGGGAGACCAGGATAAGTACCTGGCTCCTGCCATTGGATCAGCACAGTGCGCCAGCCGCAGTGTGCTGGCCGCGGCAGCCATTGGAGGGTGAACCAATGGCAAAGGAAGACCTTTCTCTCTGTCTCTCTCTCTCTCACTGTCCACACTGCCTGTCAAAATAAATAAATTTTAAAAATAAAATAAAATAAAATAAAACATGCCTTAGTGTAGACTGCACCTGAGAGGAGCCACACACTGAGTAGCCTATCCATTGCATGAGGTGCAATGTACATGTAGAGTCCTGCATTGATTACGTTTTTATAGCAAGAGAATGCCTATACTATTTATTCAGTTGGAAACTCAAAATAACAATAAAAAGCACAAAATATCTACAATTATGCTGCTAAATTGTGCTGGATAGAAAACTGTACAATTTTCATAAAAACCACTATCAGAAGATAGAATGCTCTTATGGGCAAGCCTTTGGCTTTTGGGGGTCTCCAAAAAAAAAAAACATTTAAAAATTATCTGAAACTGCTAATTCTAGGGCATGACTTATCCCATACTATTTGGTGCAAACATTACTGAATAGCTACTACTGCCTAGCCCTGAGCAAAAGGCAAGAAGGTAAGAAATGCCAATAAGTTATGACCCATTCAGCCAAGCTTTACAGATTGCTAGGGGGACAAACAGATAATATCAAGGAAACTGAACAGATGGTCAACTATTGCCTAAACTCTATTATCAAGAGAGTACACTGCTCATTAATAGCTAGTGCATAGTCAGTGACAAAAACTAAGACCTGCCAGGTCTGCAATGCTCCAAACAAGGCCCATGTTATGCTCAAAACTTCCGTTAAAAGACAGCAGCCTTTTACAAAAGCCAACAAATCCATCAGGGCATCTAATGAACCTAATAGTAGTCACTATGGGATTAATTTGATACCAAACATCAAACAAGAAACTACCAAGCAGATAACCATCATGGCTTTGAAATTTGCATATATGCAATATTTACTGTATTATTTAAGGAAGTCCAATGCAGCTAAATAGAGAAGAGAAACAATGAGAAGGGCAGATAGAATTACTCAGAGATAATTTTAGGTAAGGAAATAGCTTAGGAGACTGTCTTAGATTGTTGAGGCTGTTGTAACAAAAAAATACCATAAACAGGGCATACTTAGAAACAACAGAAATTTATTCTACACATTCCTGGAGGATGGAAGTTCAAGATGCAAGGGGCCTACAGATTCGGTGTCTGGTGGGGGCCCACTATCCTGGCTCCTAGACATCTCTGTTTTATTGTGTCCTCTCATGGTGGAGGTGCAAGCGAACTCTGAGATCTCTCCTCCAGCAGCACCAATCCCACCCACAAGGACTCTGTCTGCTTGGGGCTATCACCTCCCAGAAGCCTCCTGTCCAAACACATTTTAATACACGAATTTTGGGAGGACACATTCAGACTACAGCATTCTACCCCTGCCCTTCCAAACTTCATGCCCTTTTTAATGTAAAATATGTTTGTTCCAACCCAATAGTCCCCAATGTCTTAACTTGTTCCAGCATCAACTCAAAAATTTGAAGTTCAAAGTCTCATCTGCATATTTACATCAGATAGGAGTGAGATTCATCCTAAGGCAATTCCTCTCCAGATATGAGACTGAAATCAAACACATTATGTGTGATTCCCTGTGGGGAGCAACTGGGAGCAACTCGGACTAGACTAAGTTACTGGAATTAAGACTTATTCTATGCATCTGCTCTCCCACAATATGGTGCTGGGAGAGGAGGAAACAGCTTCTACACAGCTGCCTCCAGTTCAACCAACAAGCTGCAGGACCTGCTCCTGATTGGAGGAGAGCAGTGTACTCGGCGTGTGGGTAGCAGAGTTGGGATTGGTGGAAGAGGACTATAAAGGAGGAGAGAGACAACATGCACCAGGAACATCTATCTGAAGGAACACCTGTGCAGCCCCCGAGAGAGCCGGCCGGCGGTGTGCCGCTCCCCCGCGGAAGTGGGAAAAGTGGCAGGGGGAACCGCCCTTCCACGGAGGTGGAAGGGATGGTAGCCAACCCGGGAAGAACCAGCAGCAAACCCGGGGAGGGCCGAGCAGACAAAAGAACAGCTCAGGGTCCTGTGTCGTTCCTCCATGAAGAGGGGGAGCGACATAATGGTGCCGTGACTCGGATATGAAGCCTAGGCAGGATTCAGTGTCGTTCCTCCACGAAGAGGGGGAGCGACAATTCCCAAATACAACAGTGAGACACACACAGGATAGACATTCTCATTCCAAAAGGAGAAATGGGAAAGAAGGAGTAGCAAGTGCTGAGCAAGTCTAGACCCCAAAAGGGCAAATTACATTAGACTATGAGCCTAGAGAATAATCTTTCATGACTCAGTGCTGTGCCCTCAAGGCGCACAAGGGTGGAGCTCTCCACCCAAGAGCATGAGGGTCCTGCCCTCACAGCTTTTGCTGGATAGAGGCTGGGTCTCCAAGTTTCCAGTGGGCCCTGCCATTATGGCTGGGCAGACTGGCCCTGAAGCAATGCTCTGCCTGGACCCTCATCCCTGCTGCACTTGGGATGTGAGCCATCCCTTGAAATCTACAAGAAGGTAGCCTTAAGCCTGTGGCTTTGCACATGGTGCAATGTGGTTACCAAAGTTTGCAGCCTGTGCCCTCTGTACAAACGGAAAAGCAGCCACCAGGCTGTACTGGACCTGCCAGAGTCACACCTGGGGTGGCCGCGAAGTGTGGGCCACATTGTAGGGAGCTCAGGCCAAGATGCCAGGAGGTACAAGGCAGGTCCTGCAGGCACCAGACACAGCAGGCCCTCCTTGGACGCTGCTCTTCCTCAGGACCTTTGCACCCTGGCCTGTGATGGGAGTGGCATCCTGGCACCTTCAAATTACCTTCAGGGTCACTCTTCCACTGCCTTGGAGAAAGGGTATCTGCTTCTGCCCAAGGTGGCTGATTGGTAACAATGTCTTTATCACACAAGGCATGGACACTACCTGGGTATCCACCTCACCCCACCTCTCAACTGGCTATCTCGTTCTCTACAGTAGGGATAGGCTGAGAATTCTCCAAGTCTTTATGCTTTCTTTCTCATTAATAATCCCATCATTCAGTCACTCCTTCTTGCATTTTTCTACAAGCAGTAAGGCAACAGTAGGGTACTCCTTCTCCATTTCACTTAAAATTGTTCAGCTAAATCTCCAAGTTCATCGCTCACAAGTTCTTCCTTCCCCAAAACACCAGAACACTAACAAATCCATCGAGTCCTTTGCCACTTTATAACAAGGGTCACATTTCCTCTCGCTTCCAATAATGTGTTTCTCATTTCCATCTGAGTTCTCATCAGAGCACCTTTACTATCCACACTCCTGCCAACATCTGCTCAGGATCACCTAGAACAATCTCTTAGAAGATTGAGGTTTGCTCTACAGTTCGCCTTCTTCCTGAGCCCTCATCAAAATTGCCCCTTACAGCTGTTCACAACAATGGTAAGTTACAATGATAACCATGCCTACTAGCCACGGAAAACTGAGCAAGCCTTGTTGGTTCCAGACACACTGTGTCTGCTGTGCATCCTACGAACCTTCAACTCTGGTGTTCTGGGGCCAGCACTGTGGCACAGTGGACTAAGCCTCCGCCTGCAGGGCCGGCATCCCATATGGGCACTGGTTGGAGTCCCAGCTGCTCTACTTCCAATCCAGCTCTTTGATAATGCACCAGAGAAAGCAGGAGATGGCCCAAGTGTTTGGATCCCTGCCACTCATGTGGGAAACCTGGATGAAGCTCCTGGCTCCTGGCTTCATCCTGGCCCAGTGCTGGCTGTTGCAGCCATCTGGAAAATGAACCAGTGGATGGAAAATCTGACTCTCCCTCCCTTTCAAATAAATAAATAAATCTTTCTTTAAAAAAAAAATAGATTCAGGATACTCCTGGAATTATCTGCAACAAGAGTTAGACATACATAGGAAAGAATGGGCTGCCAGGCCCTGATAATACCAAGAGAACTGATGGGCAAATTCACCAGATTTGATACTTGAGCTAACCTGCAAGTCAGTCTCAAGGTTCAGAGAACCCACACACAGGCTTTCTAGCACCCCTCTTTCTTCATATACTAGAATTGCAAACTTCCATTCTGAGCCCATCACTCCTTCTAGGCCCACATGCTGCCTCGGCCAGACCAGTAGAGGGGAGGAAACCCAAAACTCAGCATTCACCCGAGAGAACCAGAGTCACCCAAAAGTGACGTTTAAACTAGAAAATAAGGTAACATTAACTGGCAAGGATGACTTCTCACTCCGCCTGGGTGGTGGCTTACTGAGGAAAAACAAATTTAGCAGCAAAGCAACTAAGTTTTCTTTGTACATATGAGTATATATAAGAAAATGTGTGAGGGCACTACAGTTTCCCTAGCAGCAACATTCCAAAACACTACCAGCATGGGAGAGTGAAATAAAAGGAATGAGGAAGAAAAAGTCAATTAGTGAGTAGAAACTTAGTATAGAAAGGGAATGAGTCCCGGACTCTGGGAAGCAGCAGTGATAGGTCCCGTAATCGGGTTCCTACATCTACATGGGAGACTGAGTCTGTGGTCCCTGGCTTTGGCTCAGCCCTGCACTGGCCATTGTGGGCAGTGGGGTGTGAACCAGTGGATAGGAGCTCTGTCTGCCTACCTCTCAAATAAATAAGTAAATCAAAAGTAACAAGTGAGACACTATAGGAAAACATTTTTTAAGTCTATAAACACACACCCATTCACATACATTCTTACACACAGTATGAATATCTGGTACTCTATTATTCTGTCTAAAGAATGAGTGTTGTTTCAGGAGACTCATAGAATGGCAGATGTCCTAAACAACACCCTGGCCTCAGAATCAGCCCTAAAGGCATTTGGATCTGGCTGAAGAGCCCATGAGAGTATTTTAGGCATGGAAAGCCAAGACACTTTGGCAAAAACAAACAAACAAACAAACAAACCTAAATGAAAGATCTCTGCAAGTGAGATCCTAGTAGAAAGAACGGGCCAAAGAAGGAGGTACCTTTCTCTGAAGGGAGGAGAGAACTTTCACTTTGACTATGACCTTGTCTAAGTAAGATCGGACTCGGTGAACTCAAAAGGCTTCCATAGCCTTGGCAACTCATGACAAGAGCCTAGAGTGATTACTGATGCCTTTAACAAGAGTGTCAATTTGTTAAGTCAATAACAGGAGTCACTGTGCACTTACTCCCCATGTAGGATCTCTGTCCTTAATGTGTTGTCCAATGTGAATTAATGCTATAACTAGTACTGAAACAGTATTTTAAACTTTGTGTTCTGTGTGGGTGCAAACTGATGAAATCTTTACTTAATTGATCTTTACTAAATTGATCTTCTGTATATAAAGAGAATTGAAAATGAATCTTGATGTGTATGGAATGGGAGAGGGAGTGGGATATGGGAGGGTTGCAGGTGGGAGGGAAGTTATGGGGGGGAAAAGCCATTGTAATACATAAACTGTACTTTGGAAATTTATATTTACTAAATAAAAGTTAAAGAAAAAGAATGAGTTTTTTGTAGAATGATACTTGAACAGTTACTACGTATATGATATGTGTTCACTCACTCTCAATCTAAAAATCAGTACAACAGTCTATGTGTAAATTATAATGTGATTGTGTTTACAATTTCAAGCAACAAGCACTAAGAAAAAAGAATTGTTTTCCAAGAGCTATCATCTTCTTGACATTTTATGGTACAATTCCTGAAAACAATATTTGCTCTACAGTAAGACTGAGACACAGCCCACTCCAAGGCTAATCTTAAGTTGGCAGGTAGGAATGATTGAGAGTTACTCAGCTACCAGAGTGAATGATGCCTTAAACTGTGTGATTGCTATGCCAGCCACAAATTAAATTTTGTACAAAGATTTGGATATAAATTAAGGAAAAATATAGACTTTCATATGTGGGTCAGAAGGCATTTCAGTCAAAGTAGAGAGCACTATATTGCAGACTAAGGACAAGAAGTAAGTTTCTTATTTATTTATTTGAAAGGCAGAGTTACAGAGAGGCAGAGGCAGAGAGAGAGACAGAGACAAAGAGAGAAGCCTCCATCCACTGGTTCATCCCTCAAAGAGCTGTAATGGCTAGAGCCGGGCCAATCCAAAGCCAGGAGCCAGGAGCGGCCCTCGGGTCTCCTGTGCAGGTGTTTAAGCACCAGGGCCAATCTCCACCCCCTACCCCCACCCCAGGCCACAGCAGAGAGTCGGATCAGCAGCGGAGCAGCAAGCACACAAACCAGCACCCACCCGGGATGCCACTCCTCAGGCAGCGGCCCCACCCGCTATGCTACAACATTGGCCTCAAGAAGTAAGTTTCCAATCACAAAGGACTACACATCCACATGAGAATGAAGTCCGATGTGCTAGCTCATTCTACACATCTCAGGTCTAAAGTATATAAAAGGTCAGAGGACAGCTGACATTGTAGCACAGTGGGATAAGCCACCACCTGCAGCACTGGCATCCCATATGGGCACCGGTTCAAGTCCCGGCTGCTCCACTTCTGATCCAGCTCCCTGCTAATGTGCCTGGGAAAGCAGTAGAGGATGGCCCAAGTGCTTGTGCCCCTGCAGCCAGTGGGAGACCCAGATAAAATTCCTAGCTCCTGGCTTTTGGCTTGGCCCAGCCCCAGCTATTGTGGCCATTTGTGGAGTGGACCAGAGGATGGAGGATCTTTCTCTGTAGCTCTGCTTTTCAAATAAAATAAATCTTTGGGGAAAAAAAAAAAGAGGTCACAGAATGGAAGACTTATCTTTAGGGCTGGCATTGTGGCTAGTGGGTAAAGCCTCTGCCTGTGACACTGGCATCCCATATGGGCACCAGTGGTGTTCTGGCTGCTCCATTTCTGATCCAGCTCTCTGCTAATGGGCTGGGAAAGCAGTGGAAGACAGCCCAAGTATTTAGGCCCCTGCTACCCACATGGGAGACCCAGAAGAAGCTCCTGGCTCCTGGCTTTGGGCTGGCCCAGTCCTGGCCATTGAAGCCATCTGGGGTGTGAGCCAGCATATGGAAAATCTCTCCCTCTCTAACTCGCAAAATCTTAAACAAAAATAAATAAAAGGAAGATATCTCTGGAGTGAAATGAAAGTCAGTATTTTATATGTAGACTAAGTAGGCTTTGAAGGAAAAACTCTGTTGAATTATTAAAAAAAAAAAAAAAAAAAAAACCACAACACTTGGATACCTGGCCACTACAAACCGTTGGACTAAAAGGAAAAAAAAACAGATCAGCACACATGTAGCTCAGTCTCCCCGTAGCTTAACTGAAATTATTCAGTCCATGGGGGAGGGTCCACCATCAGGGACAGCTCAGGGTCTACAAATCACAGGCTGCCCAGCTATTTCAGGATGCTACCACAGCCTACGACAAATTTCAGCTCCTTCTGAAACTTCAGACAAATAAAGTGGATCTGACCTGAATGTAAGCTTTGTTTTTCTTTAAAAAGTGAGCAGTTAAGGTGATAGACAATAACAAATATATCTCATTTATTACTTCTAGGCACAAATAAAATGCCTTTTTGGAATACAGTATTAACTTGCAATATAATTGTGATTTACATATATGAATTTTCTAAATACTAAAATAATGTTAATTTCAGCATTGTATAATACAAATGACAATATCTGATTATTGCAAAAGGTTTTAAATAAGCACTAGAATTCTGTAGAAATTCACAAAGTTCAGCCCAAAACACGCATTTTCCCATGGATTTTCTATCAGAGTTATTTATCGATGCCACTGTACTATCACAACCATCAGTTTCTGTAGCTGATTCAGGATTCACAAACATTTATCTGCCATGCTTTTCCACCACCATTTTCAGCAACCATGCAGAAACAAAAATTCCAGAATTGCTACATGAAAACAGGAGTGTGAGACAGAAAACTGTCATACGCACGTCTGAGGCCATAAATGAAAGGCTATTTTAATTCTTTCTCAAGCTAGCCACAAGATTTTTCCAATAACTATGAGTAGGCTTTCCCTTTTAACTCTTTAGGAACCAAAAAGTCAAACACTTGGGAGTGCCCGGAGTTAAGGAGACACACTCCGCATGCATCTTCCTTCACCTTTTTTGGAAACGGAAGTGGCTAAAAATGCTGGGTGCTACCCCAAACATCGCTTATACCCGTCTGGAATAGACAGGAGTGGAAGCAACAAGTCTTGCTCGTCCTCCTGGGAAGGCAGAACAAAGTCACACAAACATCTCACGGAAGCCTAGGGAGCAGCAGCTGCCGCCGGACCGGCAGGCCCCAGAGCAGCCCAGCCCGCAGAAGGCCTGTACTTACACAGATGGCCAGAGCTCCTGCCCCCATTCTCTCTGCAAGCGCCTGCCAGAGCTGATGAAGACCAGATGAACACAATCAAATGACAGCAACACACTAAAATCCCATTCACTGGGAATGCTCCGATCTGAAAACCAGCCCCCGATCCAAAGGCCCCGCGGTGGGTCGGGGAAGAGTGGATCCTAACATTTTAGGAAGTGTGGTTTGCTTCTTACTCGGCTAAAGCCACATGGCTGGGAGGGCTGCCTGGAGTTGAAATCTGATCCGGAGCGTCCGTGTTGGCAAGTGGAGGGAGTCATGTGACTCGGGTCTTAATTCGCTGACATCTTTTTCTTAAACCTGACTTGCTGAATACCACACACAGGCTTCTGCAGCCCAGAACAGTGCAGATCACCTGGCAGCCCCTGAACAGGACCAGGAGTGCGCAAAGCAAGAACTTGCTCCCTTGGCACCACTGCTCTCCAAAGACAAGTTTCACAGTCACGTTGGGGTTAAATCTGCGGTACACATCTCATTTCTCTAAAGCAGCTTCTCTACCACTTGTCCGGCAGAAACCAGCTAAATTCTACAGACATTTTCTTCCCTGCACCCTCATCCTAGAAGAATTGCTTTACACGAAAACGCTCTATTCTATGTAGCTGGTACTTCCTACCCTCTAACACCTCTTGAAGTATCTTATTCACATACACTGATGGCAAACATGAACACCACACTTCCAGATATCCACAGTGCTACAGAGGCGATTTGCATTCTGGAAAATTAACCTGTAGTCACCCTTTCAATAACTCAAATGCTGTGTTTTTAGGAAATCTGATAGATTTGACAATTCACAAATATTTCAATGGAAAACTAAAAGATCCATTCCAGACAATGCAGAAGGAAACTATCCTATTTTTATTTCATTTTCTGTCAAAAAAAATTTTTTAAGAGGTATGGGGTACTTAAAGCTAATAAATATTACTTATGAATTTTCATTTAACCCCATTTTAAAAGATTTAAATTGTGGCCTGCGCCACAGCTCAATAGGCTAATCCTCCACCTAGCGGTGCTGGCACACCGGGTTCTAGTCCCGGTCGGGGCACTGGATTCTGTCCTGGTTGCCCCTCTTCCAGGCCAGCTCTCTGCTGTGGCCAGGAGTGCAGTGGAGGATGGCCCAAGTGCTTGGGCCCTGCACCCCATGGGAGACCAGGAGAAGTACCTGGCTCCTGCCATCAGATCAGCGTGGTGCACCGGCCACAGCGGTCATTGGAGGGTGAACCAACGGCAAAGGAAGACCTTTCTCTGTCTCTCTCTCTCTCTCTCACTGTCTACTCTGCCTGTTAAAAAAAAAAAAAAGATTTAAATTGTACCACCACCAAAAGCATGGTAAAGTTATGCATTAAAGAGTATGGATGGGAGGAGAAGGGAAACCCAGCCCCTACCTCAATACCATAGAACCCTCCATCACTAATCTCCCTGTGTGTCTACAGCCAGCCAGCACCTGCAGCTGAGCCGACTCAGCACCTCAAGCTAGGCAGTGCACAGGACACGGCGGCTGCGTCTGATTCTAGCCGTACATGGAAAAGCTAGCCCAGACCCTTTCCACAGCCGAATCCCACAGAGGGCAATGGGGAAAGAGGATGGACATCATCTCCTTAGAAAAAGAGAATAATTTTCCTACTTTGACCTAAATCTAGACTGTATCATTTATGCTTCCCCTTACCCGCTAGCAAAGGGAACTGCTAAAGAACTTTAACTAAAGAACATTATCATAACAAGCTTTTTCTAATATCTGTCATATTCTTCTGCTTATTTAAGCACTGCCAATCAATCATGAAAAATGAAACATTTAGAATAGATCACCCAATTGCTGCTTTTGACCTATGCTGGGCCAGGCACCATAATGCATTTTGTACAGACACTGGTAAGACATGACTAGCTCATGGGCGGAGAGAATAAAAATGAGCAACTGTCTGTGATTATTAAGGGGAGATGATGGGATTCACAAAAATACAGCATCCTGGTGTCCTGATGTTTCTTAGCAGAAGGAATCTGAGGGGGCTACACTAGCAGGACGGTCACTGTCATATTCCCTCCAGAGGCAGGTCACAGAACTAGGCAGCACCTCCTGATGTCCTCTGCAGCAAGTCAGAAGGGCTTCCTGGAAGAGGTGGCCTTCCTACACAGGGTGGGAAAGAACACCCTTACCTATGAAGACGAAGGCTCACAGAGAAGAATCTGTGCAAACAGGCCTCGCCAAGCTTCCCTCAGCTTGCTGCCATTAGATCATCCCCGCTTCGTCCTGTCACCTTTCTCCAGGCTATCCACTCTTCATCAGACCCGACATAAAAACCCACAGGTTTGATCATTTCTATAGGTCATCCTTTCCTGTGAGGGCTCCTGCATCACGTGACATTCATCAAACACATGTTTCAGCCATCAACCAGGATGGATGAGGAAAAACTAATTTTCCTTCCCCACCAGATGGATGAATAAAGAAGCAAAGGCAGTGTACGAGAGTAACAGAGGATGCCTATATACACTTAACATTCCTAACTTCCAGTATATTGTCTATGCTTGTCAAAAATAAAACACTTTATACTAACTTATAACTTTATATCCCACTTTCTATATAATACTGTATCAGAGGGGCCAGCGCTGTCGCTCACTTAGCTAATCCTCCGCCTGAGGTGCCAGCAAGCCATATGGGCACCGGGTTCTAGTCCCGGTTACTCCTCCTTCCAGTCCAGCTCTCTGCTGTGGCCCGGGAAGGCAGTGGAGGATGGCCCAAGTGCTTGGGCCCTGCACCTGCATGGGAGACCAGGAGAAAACACCTGGCTCCTGGCTTCAGATAGGCACAGCACCAGCCATAGCGGCCATTTGGGGAATGAACCAACGGAAGGAAGACCTCCCTCTCTCTCTTTCTATAGCTCTACCTGTACAAAAAAAAAAATACTGTATCAAAGACACATTCTTATGTTGTTAATACTATAAACACATTAAATTGTGTGCAATATATTCTGTACATATGAGTTCCCTCAGTCACTCTGCTTTTATTAGACAATTAAATAGTGTGTATTTACAAGTAATGGTTTGTTATCATTCTGATTATTTTCTAATTAAGATTCCTGAAAGTAGAATTTCTGGATCACAAAGTCTATAAATATGTGTTAAAGCTTGTAGCATACACAGGCTCCAGCACTCTATGTGCTAAGACCATCCTACATAAGCTTGTATATTTTTATTAAAATATTTGCCAAGTGCTTATGAAATGCTATTTATTGGTTTTTAATTCATACAATGACTATTTTCTTAAAATGATTTATTTATTTATTTGAAAGTCAGAGTTACACAGAGAGAGGAGAGGCAGAGAGAGAGAGAAGTCTTCCATCTGATGGTTCACTCCCCAGATGTCCCCATTGGCCAGAGCTGTGCCAATCCGAAGCCAGGAGCCAGGAGCTTCTTCTGGGTCTCTGACACGGGTGCAGGGGCCCAAGGACTTGGACCACCCTCCACTGCTTTCCCAGGCTATAGTAGAGAGCTGGAAGAGGTGCAGCCGGGACTAGAACCATGCCCATATGCTTCAGGCCAGGGCATTAACCCACTATGCCACAGCACTGGCCCCACAATGACTATTAAAAAAACGTCAGCTGATAGGACTGCAGGCTTCTCATTTTTAAAGCTTACAGTAAGATACTGCAGAAAGTTCATGGTCAGCTGGAATTGAAAGTTTAGTTTGGTGCAGAAATTTTTTTGAAATCCAGGCATAATTTGTTCACAATATGCATTTTTCATGAACTCTGAAAACCTCTTACATTTCTTATTACCAACAAAATTGAATTTGTGAAACGTCCTCACTAACCATCCGTATTTTCTGTTCTCGGACCTGTCCTTGATTATTTCCTTTGTCAGTTTATCAACTGGAGACTTTCCAGCTGAGGGCACTTTTATAGCGCCATTCTATAAACTAAATACAACCCATAAAAGGTACTTAGTATAGTACCTGGCAAGTGGTAGTAAAAATAACATTTTTGGATCCTTACTGTGTGGTATAATTCTCTATCCGAAATTTACTTTGAAACATAGCAAAATAAAAGGATCCAAATTGATTCAATTTAAACTTTTTCATGTAGCTACTGTGATCCAGACCTCCTAACAATCCCCAGAATTCAATCTCTTTCTGAGACCATTAGCTCTTCTCCCTCTTAGTGGTGGTTGAGTCCTAGGTTGTGTGACCTTTCATATGGGGGGAGAAGGCCATGTGACCATGTACTCATGAACAAACTATGAAAGGATAAGTGTGTGCAAGTTCATGTAACTTCATAGGAAATCCCTTGGCCCACATACTACCTTGTGTGGAATCATGAGCTCAACTATAAGTGCATCAGAAACCCAGCTTCAATGTTGAAGAGGAGTGACGTCACGGAGATGACAGAGTAACTCAATGGAAGCAACCTAGGTACCTGGATGAGCTCCTGGCCTTGCAAGTCTAGACCAACTGCATTCTTTCTCTTTTTCTTTTTTTTAAGATTTATTTACTTATTTGAAAGTCAAAGTTACGGAGAAAGAAAGAGGGGAGAGTGAGAGAGAATGATCTTCCATCCCCTGGTTCACTCCCCAGATGGCCACAACAGCCAGGGGCCAGGAGCTTCATCCAGGTCTCCCATTAGAGTGCAGGGACCAAAGCACTTGGGCCATCTTCTGCTGCTTTCCCAGGCACATTAGCAGCCCCACCCCTGACCTCTGTAGAGGAGAGAGGGGTTGGAGACCTAGCCAATCACCAGTGGCCAGTGATTTAATCAATCATGCATACATAACACATAATGAAACCTCTACAGACCTCCTAAAGAATGAGTGTGGCACTTGGAAATGCTAGGAGTAGGGTGTCCTGACTCTGCACTACCCTGCCCCCCCCCCCCACCACCACAACCACACTCTGTGCCCAATGCATTGCTTCCATTTGGCTTTTCCTGAGTTGTATGCTTTATAACAAACTGGTGACTGTAAACTGTTTTTCTGAGTTATGTGAGCCATTCTAACAAATAATTAAGCCAAGCAGGGGGCCATGAGGACTCCAGATTTATTGCTGGTTAGTCAGAAGTACAGGATGCCTGGAACTTGAGACTGACTTGTGAAGTAGGGTGGGTCTTGTGGGTATGAGCCCTTAACTTATGGATTCTGACACTAACTCCAAATACATAGTGTCAGGCTGAATTAAATTGCAGGACACCCCACTGGTATTGGAGAACTAGTTATTACAATGGGAAAAACTCACATAGTTGGTGTCAGAAATGTTCTGTGGGTAGAAACAGATCATGGGGGCAGGTGTTTAACCTAGGAGTTAACATGCCAGTATACCCATATCAGAATGTCTGGATTTCCTACTAATGAAGTTCCTTGGAGGCAGCAGGTGATAGCTCAACTAGTTGAGTTCCTGTCACCCATGTGGGAGACCTGTTGAGTTACTGGAGCATGGCTTCAGCTCCAGTCTCTCTGCCACTTGAATTAAATTTAAAATGAAAAAAATAAAACAGATCCTAACTCCAAAAACACACATCTCCTGTCACTATTTCTAATAGGCACATATTCATCCTTTCTTTTTGGGATATTATATACGGATGATATAAGAACAAACTGTCTTATTCTCTAACAAACTTTTATCCTTAGCTGTTCTTTTCTGTGATGAGATTTCCTTTTCAGACAACACTCTGAATAGCACTAAAAGACTACGCTTCAAAACAATGTTTGTTTCTCCATGGAATGCACTTGAAATTAGAGCCTGAAATATTGATTTTTTCTGACCCCAAAATAGATGCAAATAACATAAAAATCCCATTAAGTCCAGAAAGGTCTCTTGTCTCACACACACACACACACACACACGAGAGGGTCTTCAAAACGTTTGTGGAAATGTCTAGTATGAAAACACACACATGAATTACCTGCCCGACTCCTGACTGCAGCTTCCTGCAAGAGAAGACCCAGACAGGTGGCAATGATGGCTCAAGTGGCTGGGTCCTAGGTACCCGTATTGGAGACCCAGTCCTGGCCACTGCAAGCATTTGGGACGTGAGCCAGCAGATGAAGGAGCTATCTCTGCCTTAAAGACCAAAGAATGGGTTCACCCTGATAAACAAATAAGTGCCAACTATCAACAGGGGATTAATCCATTTCCACAATGCCTAAATCCCACACTTCCCTAAAATCCTAGAGTTACCTATCTTTCCTTCTTCTGCCAGCTTCATCTTATAGTTACCTCATCCTCCCTGTACGCACTTGAGTTTTAATTCTTTGATTAGCAAACATCATATAGTAAGTTGGATAATCAAATTTGAAATTTGTGGCTTTTACTACTTGCAAATGAGAAGATAGGAAAAAGTGGATGAATTCAAGTGACAGTAGCTAGAGGTGCAGGAAGCCAGGTGTTGAGCTGACCTATAGAGTCGTCATTGGTTAGGATATTCTACAGTTGGAATTTGGTCCCCCAAAAGCGTTTATTGGAAACTTAATCCCCAGTGCAGCAATGTTTGGAGGTGGGTATTGAATGAGAAGTGATTATGACCAAATACATGGGTTACAGCTATTGTATCATGGGAATGGGTTCCATATGAAAGGATGAGTTTGGTTGCTTGGCCTGTCTCTGTCTCACCTCCCCTTCTCCATCCCCTCCCCTCTCTTCCCTTCTGCCTTCTGCCATGAGATGATATGCAAGAAAACCCATGTCAGATGCTGGCCTCCCAATCTTGGACTTCCCATTCTCCAGAAATGTAAGGAAATACATTCCTTACAGTTCCTTGTAGGTTACCCAGACTCAGGTATTCTGTTACAGCAGCACAGAACAGATGAAGGCAGGAAGGAAGGAAATAATAACATAATAATATCAATAAGATCAATTATAGGGATCTGTATGGTACACAGAGACATGCATCAGCCTGAAGAGGAAGGGCTGTAGATGGAATAAGAAACCTAGGATGGATCTCACAATTATGAGCCTTGGTGGTTCCTAAATAGATTGAATAGTTTGATAGAAGTTTGATAGATCAGTCTGGAAGCCTGACTTGAACGTGCCAGGAGGAGGAAGAGATTTATACAGATAAATGAACCTAGCAATGATATTCCACCTGAGATAAAGATGACTGACTTTGGGTAGAGAAGGATAAACCACACAAATTTTGAAGAATCCTAAGACTGACAGCAGACTTTAGGAAACCAAAGAGGCACCATCCTAATCAAGGAAAGAGAGGTTTTAAAAATTCAAAATCTGTTGCCTAAAACCTTGGAGTACTTCCTAATAACCAGGCTACCTTATCCTAGTCTGTCTGGGAAAGCTCCAGGTCATGCTTGTTGACTAAATGGAATTATTAACAATGCTCTATTTCCCACTTAAAAGTGCTCTGAGAGGGAACAGCAATGTGGCTTAGTAGGCTAAGCCTCTGCCTGTAGTGCTGGCATCCTTTATGGGCTCAGGTTCGAGTCCAGGCTGCTACACTACTGATGCAGTTCCTTGCCTTGGAAAGCAGCAAGACAGCCCAAGTGCTTGGGCCCCTGCACCTGTGTGGGAGACCTGGGAGAAGCCCCTAGCTCCTGGCTTCAGATCTGCTCAACTCCTGCTGTTGTGGCCACTTGGGGAGTGAATCAGTGGATGGAAGACCTTTCTCTGTTTCTCCTCTCTGCCTCTCAAATAAAAAAAAAAAAAGTGCTTTGAGAAAGCCAAGGCCAAGTAAGGTACCAAGCAAAGTCTGCTGCCAGAGTATCAGAAGTCCCCCTTTCCCAGGATGCTGAGAAGGGATACAGACCTCGTCTGCACGGTGGACCTGCACCCCACAGATGACATGTGTGGGGATGACACTGATTTCCAGCTGCTGAGGGCTGAGGCTGAGCTGTGCCAGTGTTCATCATGGGAAATACATAGCAAAAATCAAATGAGATGTGTTAAAAAGCAGGAGATCGTGACCCACCACCAACAGAGGCAGACGTAGGGACAGCACTGACAGACAGGGACTACAGAAAACACTACCGCAAATACCTTTCAGAATTTACAGGAAAGTACAGATATGAGTGAAGAGGTATGATATTTTATGAGAGAAATAAAAATTCTTAAAAAGCAAATAAGGGGCCATTCCTATGGCATAGTGGATTGTCTCCACCTGTGGTGTCAGCATCCCATAGAAGGTGCCAGTTCATGTCCCAGCTGCTCCTCCTCCAATCCAGTTCTCTGCTTATGGCCTGATAAAGCAGAAGATAGCCCAGATGCCTGGGCCCCTGCGCTCATGTAGGAGACCCTGGTTCCTGGTTCCTGGTTCCTGGCTTCAGATCGGCCCAGCTCCAGCTGCTGGAGACATGATCATGTCTCTGTCCAGCACACTGTGCTGTATGTGAGTACGTCACCTGCCTGGCAGTCACTTAGTAGTCATCTTGTTTTTCAGGCTAACTCGCAGTGGTGCTGTGCTTCTGATCTAGTAACTCTTGTTTCACTTCAAGTGGCTCTAAAGCCCAAGAGTAGTCATGCTAGATTTTTGGATATACCCAAGAAGAAGGTGCAAAGTGTTCTTAACTGTATAGTTCTGCACACATTTCTATGGACTTCCTTCTAAGGGTACAGTTTAAAAACTTGTCATGGGATTCCAAATCCCCTTAAGCTGGGTGGTAAAAATACCATCTTAAGTGTTAAAGTGATCAAATGGATAGGATTAAGGGTCTGGTAATAATAGACAAAATTAAAAAGGAGTGCTCCAACATGGGAAGCAGTCTACACAGCAGACTCATAGAAAGACAAACACTTTAAATAGCACTTGGACCTCGGAATCAGCCCTTAAGGCATTCTAGTCTGGCTGAAAAGTCCACAAGAGCATTTCAGGTGTGGAAAGCCAAGACACTGTGGCAAAAAAATGTCCTACTTGAAGGACCTCAGTGAGTGAGACTCCAGTGGAAAGAAGTAGCCAAAGAAGAAGGTACTTTTCTCTGAAGGGAAGACAGACCTTCCACTTTGCTTATGGCCTTGTCTAAATACTGACTGAGTTTGTGGATTCAAAAGGCTTCCACAGCTTAGGCAGCTTATGTCAAGAAACTCGGGTGATCACTGATGTTATACATAAGAGTGTTAATTGGTAAATTAACAACAGTAGTTACTGTGCACTAACTTCCCACGCAGGATCTCTGTCCTCAAAGAGTTGTATTATAATTATGTCTAAGTTCTCACAAAAGATGTATCACTGTTGGGTGCTTCTTTAAAGTTATTTTAAAAAAGTGAAATTAACTGCAAGATGCAATGACTCTGAACAGCCTTTGTCTCAACAATTGAGGAACGGTTTGCTTTTTGCAAATTGTTGACCTTTTTACTTAGCATAGAGCTGGTCTTCTGTGCATAAAGTTAATCAAAAATGGAGAAGGGGAGGGAGAGTGGGTGGGAGGATGGTTATGGTGGGAAGAATCCCTATATTCTTAATGTTGTACTTACAAAAAGCATGAAGTCTGTATTCCTTAAATAAAAGGTTTCTTTGGGGGAAAAATAAATTTAAAAAAATTTAAAAAAGAAAAGTTGAAAGTTTTCAATTTAAGGAAAGGGAAAAATTTGTATGCCAAGGTTGCTCAGACTAAACGTAAAAACAAAGCTTCTATTTGGACAAGAAGATGTTATGAGAGAGACAAAGAGATTATATTCACATAACTTTTATACAGTATTATTGCTCTACTTTATTATTGTTGCTGCTAATCTCTTACTGTGCCTAATTTATAAATTAAATCTCATAGGTATGTGTATACAAAATACATAAGGTGAGACAACTGGGAGAGATGACTAGGACAGGGACTGTCTTCAAACAAATTGACTGCCCAAATCCAAAACCATAGCTTTTGCTCTCTTCAATAATAATCTTGCATTATCTTTTTTGGCTTAGGAAAATGTATTGCTTTAGACAACAAGACAACAAAAACTTTACAGAAATACAATTTGAAAGTTAATATTTGATAAACAAGTTTGACTTAAATATTTTAGGAATAGTTACAAAAATAACTATCCCACTTTGGAGTATTAATATAAAGCTACCCTACTTATAGAACGTACTAATCACTTGGTAAACTTAACATGTTTGAGCAGAGAGTGGCTCTTCATTTTAGACAGATTCTAGGAATCAGAGCAGGGGGGGAGTTTATGAGGAGGGGTGGACTTGAGAGTCATTTTCACGCAGATTCCCTGAAAGCTGCTGCAGCCCCCTCTGGCTTCTTCAAGGCCTTCCCAGAAAATCACTATGGCCTACTTATTCTACCTCTAAAAGGGTTTTCAAATCCATTTCCTCAGTTCCCACAGACATTTTAAAAATTCACGACTCTCCAGCCTCTCTGCCACACCACCTCTGCAGTATTTTTGAAGCAGCATTGATTCTACCCTTTTCTCATATTTTCTCTTTATAACCTGGGCTCCAACAAAGGGTTTCATAAAGTATGTAAGCATCTACATGATTACATTTGGATTTCAAGTGGATGTGAAATGAGCACCTATCTTAATCTTTCACAGCTTGTTTAAGAATAAAAAGCTCATCTTCAGATGAGCCTTGGCATAGCTATAAAGGTTTTATAAAAAAAAAAATCTAATCCCTGAACAGCATTTTCTCCACTATCTATCTTCACATCTAGACTGCTCACTTATGATAGGCAGAATATTGCCCTGCCCCACCCCTGGACACAGACTAGGACGTCCACCTGCGGCTCCCCTTGTTTTGAGACCTTCGGATGTGGACTAGAACAGCAGCACTAGCTCTCTAGGGCCTCAAGCTTGCTGCTGGAAGACTGGAACTCACTGTGAGTGTACTTTGTCACTTGGCAAAAGGACTTGGCAGATGTGAATAAATTAAGGAACTTCAGATGGGACAATGATCCTGGATTATCTGGGTCCTTTCCAGGAGGGTCAGAGTCAGAGGGGATGTTACCGTGAAGGCAGTGATCTATTCATGGAGAGATGTGAAAAGGCAGTGCAGCTGGCTTGAAGATGGAGGAGGAGGACACGAGCCAAGGGGAGCAAGGGGCTTCTAGGAGCTGGAAAAGGCGGAGACACTCCCAGAGCACCAAGCAGGACCTTGATTCTAGCCCAAAGGGGAACTGATTTTTGACTCTGATCTTCTAAAGTCTAAGACAGTAAAAATTGTGCTGGTTTGTAGTGGTTTGTTACACCATCAATAGGAAACTGACACATTATTACTCTACAAATTAAACAAAAGAATCGTTTTCCTACTCCAGAAGCTTTGCTCCTGATCCTGTAGCTGTAAGAAACGTCCTTGCCTCTTTTGTCTACCTGGGGAGCTCAAATATATGTGGTCCTTCAATGCCAAACATTAATGTTGTTAACATCCCTAACTTAAATCACTGCTCTTAAGTGCACATATTCCTGTATTAAACCACCAGCATAACATTTGTACATGGTGGGGCTGGTGTTGTGGTGCAGTAGGTTAAGCTGCCACCTACAGTGCCAGCATCCCATATGGGCTCAGGTTCAGGTCCCAGTTGCTTCACTTCCAATCCAGCTGCCTGCTAATACGCCTAGGAAAACAGAAAAGGATGGCCCAAGTGCTTGGACCCCTGCACCTACCTGAGAGATCTGGAAGAAGCTCCTGATTTCTGGCTTTGGCTTGGCCTAGCCCCACCCATTGTGGCCATTTTGGGAGTGAACTAGCAGATGGAAAAGCTCTCTGTCTCTCCCTCTGTAACCCTTTCAAATAAATAAGATACATTAAAAGAAATTTGCACATGGCATCATGACTATTGCAAACCTGTATTTCTAGATTTCCAACTCTGTGAAGGACACATTTCATTCTTTTTGGTGTCTCTTGTAAGCTTTATGACATACACATTTGTACAATTAATATCACATGTGTAGTGGTAAATCTGTTTCTAATTTTAATGAAAACTGGATTAAAATTCTTAAGGATATATTTATTTATTTGAAAAGGCAGAGAGAGAATGTTTCATCCACTGGTTTACTCCCCAAAAGACCAACAGCCAGGTCTGAACCAGGCTGAAGAAAGGATCCAGGAACTCCATCCTGGTCTCCCATATGGGTGGCAGAGACTGCAACTACTTGGGCTGCCTTCCCTGGTTTCCTAGGTGCATCAGCAGGGAGATGAGCCAGGAGAGGAGCAGCCAGGTCTTCAGTGTTGTAAGCAGTAGCTTAAAATAGCTGTACCACAATTCTCGTCCTCAAATTAAAATTTTGGAGCAATTAATTTGTAAATTGAAACTCAAGACCTTTTTTCTTTTTTCCAGGGCTTTTCTTAAAACATTTTTATGTTTTAATGGGGCTGGCACTGTGGTGTAGTGGATAAAGCTGTTGTTTACAGAGCTGGCATCCCATATGGGCACTGGTTCAAGTCTTGGCTGTTCTACTTCCCAATCAGCTCCCTGCTAATGTGCCTGAGAAAGCAGCAGATGGCCCAAGTACTTGGCCCCTGCATCCATGTGCGAGACCTGGAAGAAGCTCCTGGTTCCTGGCTTTGGCCTGAGCCCAGGCTTGGCCATTGCAGCCATTTGGGGAATGAACCAGCAGATGAAAGATCTCTCTCCCTCTTTTCTTTCTCTGTAACTCTTCCAAATAAATCTTTTAAAAATTTTATATTTTAAAAATTAAGAAAATGATGCTCATGGTATCATAGTGTCTACAAGACTGTAAAAATATTTTTCTCCAGTTTTTAATAGAAAAATCCTAAATTTCTAATTTGAAAGTAAAAAGCAAAAATAGAAAGCTTCTTTTCCAAAAAAGAGGGGTCACAAGTAATATTAAGATATTCTTAACCAAATAATAATTTTCAGAACTAGACTAACAAGTTTATATATCTTTTTTTTTTTTTATTTGACAGAGTTAGACAGTGAGAGAGAGACAGACAGAATGTCTTCCTTCCATTGGTTCACCCTGCAAATGGCTGCTATGGCCAGAGCTACGCCGATCTGAAACCAGGAGCCAGGTTCTTCTTCCTGGTCTCCCATGTGGGTGTAGGAGCCCAAGCACTTGGGCCATCCTCTACTGCCCTCCCAGGCCACAGGAGAGAGCTGGACTGGAAGAGGAGCAACCGGGATTAGAACCTGGCACCCATATGGGATGCCGGCACCTCAGACAGAGGATTAACCAAGTGAGCCTCGGTGTTGGCCCCCCAAGTTTTTTTTTTTTTTTTTTTTTTTTTATTTTTGACAGGCAGAGTGGACAGTGAGAGAGAGAGAGAGAGAGAGAGAGAGAAAGGTCTTCCTTTTGCCGTTGGTTCACCCTCCAATGGCCGCCGCTGCAGCCGGCACACCGCGCTGATCCGATGGCAGGAGCCAGGATCCAGGTGCTTTTCCTGGTCTCCCATGGGGTGCAGGGCCCAAGCACCTGGGCCATCCTCCACTGCACTCCCTGGCCATAGCAGAGAGCTGGCCTGGAAGAGGGGCAACCGGGACAGAATCCAGCACCCCGACCGGGACTAGAACCCGGTGTGCCGGCGCCGCAAGGTGGAGGATTAGCCTATTGAGCCACGGCGCCGGCCGGGCCCCCCAAGTTTATATATAACTTGTAAGAATGTATAGGGAGCAGTCACTAGAATTTGTTTATTGACCAGGGCTTCATTTATGTCTTCATCTAGTTATCACAAAAATTCCACAGTACATGGATTACTGTTCACATTTATAGAAGAGATGGAAACTCAGGGAGGTTAAGATTTGCACAGCCAGTAACACACAAAGATAGGTTTCAAACCCATGCTTCTCTAACTAAAACTGATGTTCCCATAGGTGCATTAAATTGGTATCAACAGATTCCTTCTTTGTAACAGACCTGCTGTCTAGGACCAGTGATGAACAACTGAGGCATTTGGTGAGGATTCCATGCCAACTGCAGTTCACTTCCAACAGTCCAGCTGAGAAAGACATCACATATTCCTCTAAGCTTCTTCCAGGTCTCCCACGCAGATGCAGGGACCCAAGGACTTGTGCAATCCTGTACTGCTTTCCCAGGCCATAGCAGAGAGCTGGATCAGAAGTGGAGCAGCCAGGGATAGAACCGGTGCCCATATAGGATGCCAGTGCTTCAGGCCAGGGCGTTAACCTTCTGTACCATGGTGCTGGCCCCTATATCACATATTCTAAAAACATCAGTAGTGCAAGTACCTTCAAGAGTTTATTTTTAAACATATTAAGTACCAGGAAGCATGTTTGGGTTGTCACCTTTTAAGACACTTACATCCTATACTGGAGTGTCTGGTTCAAATCTTGGCTACTTCTCTCCTCTCACAATCCAGCTTCCTGCTAATGTACACTCTGGGAGGTAGCAAGTGATGGCTCAACTACTTGGCTCAATTACTTGGGAGACCTGGATTGAGTTCCTGGCTTCAGCCTTGACAATTCCTGCCTCTCATGGGCATCTGGAGAGTGAACCAGTAAATGGAAGACCTTTCTCTGTCTGCCTTTCAAATAATAAATATTTTAAATAAAATACGAAGTACCAATAACTTTTGCATATATTATCAACATGAAAAAAAGTTAGGATATACATACCATTCTCATCAAAAAATGAAAAAAGAAAAAACTGTAAACTCACAGAAATCAAACCACATTCCCAGTCACACAGAAGGAAAGAGGTACAGCCAATATAGAATATTCACTTATTCATCTAATAATCAAATATTTACTAAGAGCATATTTTGTGCCCTGGATTAACACACACACACACACACACACACCATCATCCTCTCCAGTGGATTTTAAAAATGAATATAAACTGATAATCCTAAAAATCTTAAAACTCACATGAGAACTAATATACTAGGCTCTTAAGGACCATTAAGAAAGATGGAGTGAGTGCTGCAGTGGGATTCCTGTGCATCATCTAGCTGTTAACTGTTTAATAACAATGTTTCACATTATCACAGCTACAGTTGTATCATTTACAGACATGATTGCTGCTAAATCTCATAACATCGCTTTTTCTCTTTCACTGGGGTATAACAAAACTCCTAGTGGCCACCCAATTAGCTACTTCAACTTGTGGTAAATCAATTTCCTACTTACTGATAATCAAGGACTCTCAAATTATATAAAAGGTGTGGGGGGGAATCCTTTAAGTGAAAATTTTTTTAAAATACATTTTTCACTTTTTAAAAAGATTTATTTATTTATTTGAGAGGTAGAGTTACAGACAGAGGGAGAGACAGAGAGAAAGGTCTTCCATTTGCTGGTTCACTTTCCAAATGGCCGCAAGAGCTGCAGCTGGGCCAATCGGAAGTCAGGAGCTTCTTCCAGGTCTCCCATGTGGGTGTAGAGGCCAAGTACTTGAGCCATCTTTCCTTGCTTTCCCAGGCCATTAGCAGAGAGTTGGATCAGAAGTGGAGCAGCCACCGGGACCCAACCTGATCACATATGGGATGTCAACAACACAGGTGTAGGCTTAACCAATAAACCACAGCACCTACCCTGAAAATTTTTTGTTTAATAAAGACAAGGGCTAGTGTTGTGTTACAGCAGGTGTTGTGTTACAGGAGTGGTTGCTCCACTTCTGGTTCAGTTCTCTGCTAATGGTCTGAAAAAAAGCAGAAGATGGCCCATGTGCGTAGGCCCCTGCCATGCATGTGGGAGACCCAGATGGAGTTCTTGGCTCCTGACTTCAGCCTGGCCAGACCTGGCTGCTGTGGCCATCTGGGGAGTGATTCAGCAGATGGAAGATATTTATCTCTCCTTCTCTCTCTCTCTTTCAAATAAACAAACAGATCTTTACAAAACACAAAAATAAGGATGAGAAAGAAGGAGTAGAGGACAGACGGAGAAAGGACAAGGGAAGGGTTGCATGTTGAGGTTCCAGACTGCATGTTGAAGACCCATGGGGAAAACTAAAAACATTCCCTTCAAACAAGGTCAGTGCAGAACTAATTCTTGTGTTATATTAACAGATGTTGTTTAAATGGTAAGCCTGTTTTTTTTTACACCCTGGAATCAAAACCACCCACTGCAAAAAGAAAAAATTGAAATTCCAGCCAACCTCAAAAAACAGACTTAATAATCTCAGAAATTTTTTCTAAGCACAGGAGTCATGCAATCAGTACACCCACTGCAACACTGTTGGTAGGGACTTTCTGGGTTGTTAGCCAATGCCACTACTATAACCTGGGAGGTAAAGAAACAATGCGGAAGATAAGGGAGTGTGGAAACAATCAGGTGTGTGAATAATTCGTTTAAGTGTAGGGAGGAAGGGGTCAGTGGCAGCACAAACACATCAAAGTCAGAGAAAGAAGAATATGAACATACAAGAAAAAGATGGTTGACATCTATCATCATTTTTCAAAACTGAGGTACCTTGGCTTATAGAAGTAGAGAAACACAGTGAGTAGCAATAGGAAAGGTAGGGTTGGCTCTTCCCCTCCCGTTTTTGTGATTCTTAAACCTCATGATACAAAGTAGAACAAAGGTATGTCCAAAAAGTAACTATTTGAATGTGATCAGTTGCATAGCACTCACATTTGATATTGTAACCATCCTGTTAGGAACCAGCAAGCTACAAATCTGTTGAATATATCATGTATGGTGTGGTTCTGGAGTAAAGCCCAGGCAGAAAAGGTACAACTGTGTTGGACTGATGAGGTAATCTTCAGGAGACAACCCTGAAATGGTTTTATGTGTCCTCTTTTAAAATTACAACCATTCTTGCAAACACTCTGTAATATCATGATGTGTGTATGAGTTAATCTGGCCTTTTCTACTATATTTATCAGTTAGCTACCTAATACCAGAACTTAAGAGGTGGGGCCGGAGTTGTAGTATAGTAGGCTAAGCCTCTGCCTGCGGTGCTGGCAACCCATACCAGAGCTGGTTGGAGCCCAGGCTGCTCATTTAGGATCCAGCTCTCTGCTAATAGCCTGCAAAAGCAGCAGAGGATGGCTCAAGTGCTTGCACCCATGCACCCGCTTCGGAGACCCAGAAGAAGCTCCTGGCTCCTGGCTTTGGATCAGCCCTGCTCAGGCTGTTGCAGCCATCTGGGAAGTGAACCAGCAGAGGGAAGACCTCTCTCTGTAATGTTGCCTCTCAAAATAAATAATTTAAAAAATTTAAAAAAAACAAAATAAAATATTTAAAAAAAACTTAAGAGGTTGAAAGATGGCATTTCCTTCTAGTCAAAAGATGTAGGAAATAAAAATCACAGCTAGACATTAATGTCTATTACGTGTTGGCTATTCTGCAAAGCAACTTATACACAGCATTTCAGTCCACTGTGACAAATCCATACAAAAGCAGTATAATTTTTATTCCCATTTTCCAGATGTGAAACCTTTTGTATAACTCAGGGTTCCATGACTAGCAGGTGGCACTCAGAAGTACAAATCACAACTGTTCCCAGAACTCAGAAGCTCTGTCACTGAGATACAGTACATGTAATTTTACCCTATGTGTTTCCAAACTATGGTTGCAATAACTCTAATATAGAAAGAAAGACCACAAACATTAAAAAATAAACTAAAACATCCAATCAATGGATGGTACAAGTATTAGGGATTCAAAATGATTAGTTATAGCAAGTAAACACAAAGTTAAACTCAATTTGTATGACTCAATGCTAAAACAGACAAATCCACTTCTGTATCAGATAAGAAAGTTAAATTTGCACCTGAAAGCATTTTTCCCTGTCATTAAATAAAGCCTGTATTTGTCACATGAATTCTTAAGTAACAGAATATATCATAAGTATCTGCAACATCAGTTGGTCTAAATACTGAGATAATCTGAAAAAGGTACCTTGTAATCTCCTCATCCTAGGGCAGGGCAAGTGGCAGAAAAGTAGATTCAATATTTTTTTTTTAAACTTTTATTTAATGCATATAATTTTCCAAAGTACGACTTATGGATTACAATGGCTTCCCCCCCATACCGTCCCTCCCACCCACAACCCTCCCCTTTCCCACTCCCTCTCCCCTTCCATTCACATAAAGATTCATTTTCAATTATCTTAATATACAGAAGATCAGCTTAGTATACATTAAGTAAGGATTTCAACAGTTTGCTCCCACACAGAAACATAAAGTGAAAAATAATAGATGATTTTTTTTAAATGATGATGAAATCAGATCAGACCTATTGTCATGTTTAATCCCAGTGAGAGTCAAGTTGGGAATTGATAATTTCTTTTTTTCTTTTCTTTTCTTTTTTTTTTTTTTTACAGAGGATCAGTTTAGTATGCATTAAGTAAGGATTTCAACAGTTTGCACCCCCATAGAAACACAAAGTGAAATATATTGTTTGAGTACTCGTTATAGCATTAAATCTCAATGTACAGCACATTAAGGATAGAGATCCTACATGAGGAGTAAGTGCACAGTGACTCCTGTTGTTGACTTTACCAATTGACACTCCTGTCTATGGCATCAGTAATCTCCCTATGCTCCAGTCATGAGTTTCCAAGGCTATGGAAGCCCTCTGAGTTCTCCGACTCTTATCTTGTTTAGACAAGGTCATAGTCAAAGTGGAGGTTCTCTCCTCCCTTCAGAGAAAGGTACCTCCTTCTTTGATGACCTGTTCTTTCCACTGGGATCTCACTCGCAGAGATCTTTTGCCAGAGTGTCTTGGCTTTCCATGCCTGAAATACTCTCATGAGCTTTTCAGCCAGCTCCGAATGCCTTTAGGGCTGATTCTGAGGCCAGAGTGCTATTTAGGACATCTGCCATTCTATGAGTCTGCTGAGTATCTCACTTCCCATGTTGGATCAGTAGATTCAATATTTAACATTGTAACTGTTACAATCAAAATGAAAACTGGATAAAGGATCTGAATAGACATTTCTCCAAAAAAGTTAAGCAAATGATCAACAAGCAGATGAAGTGATGCTCAGTATCATTAACCATCAGAGAAAAGCATATCAAAGCCACAATAAGATACAACTTCTCACCCTCCAGGATGGCTACAATCAAAAAGATACAGGTGCTGGCTACACCTGCCACATTGGCATCTCATATGACTATTATTTTGAGTCCTGGCTGCTCATCTTCCTATCTAGCTCCTTGCTAATGTGCCTGGGAAAGCAGCAGAAGATGGCCCGGGTGCTTGGGTCACCCACTGGGAGGCCAGGATGAAATTCTAAGCTCTTGGCTTTGGCCTGGACTAGCCATGACCATTGCAGCCATTTGGAGAGTGAACCAGCAGTTGGAAGATTCTTCCCCTCTCCTCTCCCTCGCCCCCTTGCCTTCTCTTCCCCTGTCTCTCCCTTTCTCTCTGTAACTCTGCCTTTCAAATAAATAATTTTTTAAAAAGATAATAAGATTGGTGTGGGTGTTGAGAAACAGGAACCCTTATATACTGCTTGTAAAAATGTAAAATTGTCCAACTGCTTTAGAAACTAATTGCACATAATGCACTATTATTCAGCAGCAGTAGAAGGAAAGGATCAGCTGACGTATGATGAACCCTGAAAGCATGTTCAGTGAAAATAGGCAGACATGAAAGGACACATAGTGCATGATTCCATTAATATGAAATGTCCAGGATGGGATACAAAGCAGGTTAGTGGTTGTCAAGGGCTGGGGGGTGGGGGGTGGCAAGCGTTGGAGGGAATGGGGAGCCAAAGCTAATGGTAGAGGGTTTCTTCTTGAATGAAGAAAAGTTGATTGAAGCGGAGTTGGAGAAACCTTATTGCAAGGCACTGAAGGTTTTATGCTGATGCAAAAACATTTAGGCCGGGTGTTAATAAGCCATAACAGACTCTCACCAAGACAAAACTGCATCACAATACATCTACCCAGATAGGCGAGAGCTGATTTCAAGCCTGAATGAGTTCATCTATCAATGATTATTGTTTGAAATTTTTTTGGCCCATAGACCCTCTGGCATTATGTTGAAAGCTAGGTAGGCCTTGATATTACTCTGTGGAGTCTAAATAATTTCATAGAATAGCAACATCAGAGGAGGATTCCCCATGATTGTAATGAAGCAAGATAAAAGCATCACAGTGCAATCTTGCCTAGAACATATGAAACTATCTAGCAGACACAAAAATAACCAAACATCCCCCTCTCCTGGTCAATAGAGAGATTACTGCTCTTTGAATGAAAGCATTGGCCTGCTCCTCTGGCTTCCTATATAAAAATTAAGATAATCAAAACCCAAATTGCCCCTGCTTTCTGACAGCACCTGATCTAGAGATGTGTTCTTGAACCCTACCTAAAATCTCCTTAGCTATGGCCTGGGAAATCAGTAGAAGATGGCCCAAGTGCTTGGGCCCCTGCACCCATGTGGGAGACCTGGAAGAAGCTCTTGGCTCCTGGATTTGGATTGACTCAGCTCTGGCTGTTGTGGCCATCTGGGGAAGTGAATCAGCAGATGGAAGACCTCACTCTCTCTTTCTCTCTGTAACTCTTTCAAATATATATCTTCTTAGCTAAGCCCAAATGCTTTAAAAAGCACCACTCCTGACTCTTTGAACTATACCATTGTTTTCCAAGATACTGATCTTCCCGGCTGGAGCTGCAGGTGTGTTCCTGGTGGTATTTGGCTGATGAGAATCAACATTATAATGAAAGAACACATACTGGAGACAGCATGTGTAGACTGTGTGCAGACTCCATGTCCCCTTTTATATGTATGTATGTAGGGTTACCTTGACAAAAAGAAGACAACAGATACACACTAAATGTTAATAGTCACATTTAAATGTTGGTATTTTCTTTTTGCTTTCCATATTCCATATGCTTTTCTATCCCCTAGGGACTCTTTCTCTTCTGCTTGTCTATGCTGCTAGCCATCAAAAAACCTACCACCAATCAACTGGGAAACATGGAAAACAAAATGATACCTAAAATTCCTCTCTTGGGCATCTATAGGACTCAGGACTTTAAGAACTTACTCTTTTGCAATTGTCCTAACTTACAACTTATTTTTTAAGACTTATTTATTTATTTGAAAATCAGAGTTACACAGATAGAGGGGGAGAGAAGGAGAGGGGGAGAAAAGAAGGGGGGGGGGGAGAGAGAGAGAGAGTGTTCCATCCGCTCGTTCACTCCCCAATTGGCTGCAATGGTCAGAAGTGAGCCCATCTGAAGCCAGGAGCTTCTTCATGGTCTCTCAGAGGGGCCCAAGGACCTGGGCTATCTTCTACTGCTTTCCCAGGCCAAAGCAGAGAGCTGGATCATAAGTGGAGCAGCTGGGACTTGAACCAACGCCCATATGGGATGCCGGCACTGCAGGCGGCAACTTCACTTGCTATGCCACAGTGCTGGCCCCTACAATTTTGCTTTTAAGTTCTGGAATTTCCTAATGAATAAACTGACCTTTTACTTGTGTCCAGAAATTTTCAAATAGAAAAGTGTTCCTACCTTTAACCATTCAAAAAGATGGTTTTAATATTAAAATGATTATTTTGCCTTTTGACTATAACATAAAACGAAATAATTGTAGAGTTGAAAAACTGCAAAGAACAAACTTTGATTACTGGGAACTGTTTCATTTCCCATTTGCCTGAAAATGCATAAATACTCCAAAAGAAAAAATATATTTTAGAGAATTACCTTCAATATTTTATGTCCATCAAAGTAGAGACAGTAGTGGTTTTTGTGCAAACCATTGATCTTCAACAAGCAATAACTATTTTAAAATTATCAGTGGAGACAAACACTATTTTATTTAAACAGGTTTGATATACACAGAATAATGTATCAGGATAAAAAATTTATATCTTCAGCTTAAGTTTATCAGAGTAATTCAAGTATCACAAAACAAAAATTTCCAAATAAATGAAGGTCAATGATAAAGAAAATTGAAACCAACAAAAAAAAGTAATCTTTCAAAATTAAGACCCTACTTAGAGATATTTTATGGTGTGTAACAATTATTACAGAGGAAGACTACTACTGATGAATCTGTATGCTGTACCTACATTGTCATCTCAGCAGAAAAGGAAATGTAGCTTATAATATTGAGAAACATAAGTTACTTTCGGCTGATCTGAGTACTTTTCAGTACTTAATGAACACTGCAATGAACTAAAGGCTTGTCTGATAAACACTGTTACAAACCTCAAGTGTTCTCATCACTAGAATGTCTTTTTGGAAGCTGATGTTGAACATCCTGTTTTGTAAAATGACACCTTTAATGAATTCCTTTTCATGTCTATGGTGGTGGTGTGGACAAAGCTTGGTGTTTTAAAACTAGAATGATGGGGCCAGTGCTGTGGCATTATGGGTAAAGCTACCAGCTACAGTGCTGGCATCTCATATGGGTGCCAGTTGGAGTCCTGGCTGCTCCTCTTCCAATCCAGCTTTCTACTGTGGCCTGGGAAAGCAGTAGAAGATGGCCCAAATCTTTGGGGCCCTGCACCCATGTGGGAGACTGGGAATAAGCTCCTGGCTTCAGAATGGCCCAACTCTGGCCATTGCAGCCATTTGGGGAGTGAACCAATGAAACCTCTCTCTCTCTCCCTTTCAAATAAATGTAAAAAAAAAAATGATTTGGGCTCAAATTTTTGTTCTGCCACTTTCATTGGATAGATTCATATACTTTTTTGTGTGTGTGTGTGACAGGCAGAGTGGACAGTGAGAGAGACAGAGAGAAAAGTCTTCCTTTTTTCCATTCATTCACCCCCCAATGGCCGTTGCGGCCGGCGCGCTGCAGCCGGCGCACCACGCTGATCTGAAGCCAGAAGTCAGATGCCTCTGCTGGTCTCCCATGCGGGTGCAGGGCCCAAGGACTTGGGCCATCCTCCATTGCACTCCTGGGCCACAGCAGAGAGCTAGACTGGAAGAGGAGCAACTGGGACAGAATCCAGCGCCCCAACCAGGACTAGAACCTGGTGTGCCAGCACCGCAGCTGGAGGATTAGCCTATTGAGGCTCAGCGCCGGCCAGATTCATATACTTTTTTAGCCTTTGTTTCCTTGTACATAAAGTAACAGTTACCACAGAGTAATGTGGCAGTGATTAAGGGAGACTATATACACAGAGCAAGGAAGAAATGCTGGTAGCAGACTTCCAAGGTTTGATTAGAGAATAAACTACAATGACTGGTAAAGGCAATTAGTAAAAAAAGATACAAAAATACTAGCATAATGAAGTAAAATGGATCTTAGGTTTTCAAAAGCAGCTCAGAGGGAAGTGCACAGGGGACTCTGAGGTAGAAAAATGTTGGGTGGGAAAGCTGAGGCAGTGACCCAAAGTCAGGAACTGACAATAAAAAATTCTCCATGGTCAACCAGGCTTTTAATAAGTATGCCCAACCTGCTAGTTCTTTTAAAATTAACTATTATGTATCTATAAACCCACACACAGATTCTTTTTAGAGCAGTTTTAAATTCACAGCAAAACTGAGTAGAGATTTTCTGTATAGCCTCTCACAGGTGCATAGTCCCTGCTTACCAACATCCTCCATAAGGGATACATTAGTTACAACTGATGAGCCTCCATGGCTACATTGTATCATCCAGAGGGTGGCTTAGTTACCATTCACTCCAGCTGGTATTCATTCTACATTTGAACACAAGTATTGCCTATTACACTATCACACCAGAGGATTCTATTCCTAACATTGTATTTTAAGTCCCCTCTCCTCCCATTCCCAAACCGTTTTTTCCTAGCAAAAAGCTCACCAAGTTGACCAAACTATCCTCTGCCTTGGGGAGAGTCTTAATAAAATTTGCTAAACACAATTGCCTTGAGTGAAAGAAATGTGGGTTATATGCAGATCCGAACTTAACACAAGGTGATAAAAAGGAAACAGCTGTTGGATATGAAATATCAGCAAGAGAGAGAATGCAGGAGACACAGAAAAGGGAGCAAGTGGCAGGCAGAGAATTAAACCATGGAGCTCCATTGTTTATTTCAATATAAGAGGACAGAGGAAGCCACCAGTCTGGCGGGTGAGGGGCAGGGCAGGGCCAGGCAGGCTCCCCGATGTCCACACGGCTGGCAAGCTGTGGAAGTCGGCGCTCTTCCCTAATGCGGCCTGAACAACACGTCAGATTCAAACGTGACACGTAAAAACCAGGGATCAGAAAACTTTTAATCGGGATGTAAAGCTACCATGAGCTTGTACTTTGTCCCAAGTGGCCAGGCAGGACGGCCAAAAAGGGTTAGGGTTGGCTGGCCACCCTCTGGGGAGCAGGCAGCGGGCGGCCCGCCTTCCTGGGGGCAGTCAGCGAAGGTGTTTGGCAACAGACACAATCTCACAGCACAGAGGATCTCCACCAGACTGAGCGGAGGGCCGCGACCCGAGGCAAGGCCGCGGCGCGGTTAGGGGCTGCGGGAGTCGCAGGGAAGGCTGAGCATCCACAATCCTTTCGGGCAGCCACAGAGAAAACTCAGATTTCCATCTCGGCCCGCCTGGTCCAACACAGGACGAGTTACTATGTTACTTCTGCGCTAAGGAAAAAGTTAGACCAGATGTCGTAGACACTCAACTACAGACGCTCGCATTGTTTTTCAAAGTACTGTCATGCATTTAAAAATAATAACGACAAAAGGGAGGCGAGCGAAGCGCGTTTGCTCAGGTTTACACACGTGCTGCGGGCTGCAGGTGCAGCCGCTCCCTGCTCCGGGCTAGGCTGCAGCCGGCTCGCCTGGAAACCGCTACAGAGAATCTCTGTCTATCCCACCTGAGAAGCAGTGGGCGTTCAGGTGCTTCCCCAGGGCTGGCGCGTCCCCCAGCGCGCGCTGGGCTTGGCACCCGGGGCAGGGAGCCTGGCACCTGCGCGCGCGCGCTCGCCCCGTCCCCAGGGGCGCCCCCCTCCCTGCCTCGGACAGCGGTCAGCTGCAACCGCTCGGTCCTACCTGGCCTCATGATCCGCGCTCGGCCCGGGCCTCTTGTCCCAGCTGCGGGGCGCGGGCCCCCCGGGAGCCAGCAGTACGAGGCGCGGGTGCCAGGCCGCCAGCGCAGGGCGGCGGAGGCTGTTTGTAAACACGCTCCACGTGCGCTCGCCCTGCCCCATTCGCGGCCGCTCCCAGCCCCGGAGGATGCCTTCCCTGCCCTCACCGAGGGCGAGTTTTATTCCCCCTGGGGAGGAGGAAGCCTCGCCCACAGAGCTGGGTCACTGGGAAAAGTGCCAAGGCGGGGAGTGCTTTACCGCCCCCTGCTGGCCAACGGGGCAGCCGGCAGCCCCAAGCACCTGGGCCCTGAGCGCCGAATCCACGCCGCGTCCACCCGAGCCCCGCCCCCCCGAGCCGCGCGCGCGCCCGCGCAGGCCCCGCCCCTCGCCGACACAACGTTCCTGCGGGGGCGCGCGCGTGCTCCCTAATCCCCCGCCTTCCGGCTCCGCCAGCGACGCTGGCTCCTCGCCGCCGCCGCTGCCGCCGCCGCCGCCGCCGCCGCGCCACCAGTGTCAGCCTGCGCCCGGGAGACTCCATTTGCTCTCGGTGCGGTGTGAGGCGGGCGAAAGGCGATGCCCGCGGCCGGCGGACTGGCGTGCCCTGCGCCGAGCGGCCGCTCGCGGGCTGGCTGGCCGCGGCGGTGACACCCGGGTGGCCGGCGGCCCCGGCGGAGCCCGGGCTCCTCCGCGGGAGGAAAGACGCCCAGCGGGGAGAGGCCCTCGCTGACACGGCTGCTCTCTGACCTCTTAATTTCGGGAGGTAGGCACTTCAGGTCCCTCTGTCCGCCACCCCACATGACGCCCGAACGCATTAGCGCTCGTGTGTAGCCACCACATTGGTAGGAGGCGTTGCTTTTCCCAACATAGTTACAGGAGAGGTGTGGGTAATGCCACAGACCTTGATGTTGGACAAAAAAAATGTTTTTGGTGTTTCCCTTCAGGTCCCAGAGGCTCCGAGTACACCCCTACAGCCCCACAGGAACGACTTCTGTTGGCTCATGGAGGATCTGCCTTCACCAGGACTATTGTAACCTCGTCTCCACCGCGCCTTCCACCCCATAACCTTCGCCTCGGGTCCTGATTTCCACCAAGGAAGTTTCTTGATGCTTTGTAGAAATCACGCGACATCCCCTCTTGCCCACTTTTCTGCTTCCCACTTGCCAAATGCACTAGGCATACGTTTGCGTCGCCTTGGAGTACAGTTTTCTGCTTGTCCGTTTTCACCTTATTAGCCCTGCTCACTCCTGCCCAGCTCGCCTTAGCTTGCTTGCCTGTGATTTCCTTAAGCTCTCACCTGCCTAAGCTGTAGCAGCCCTTGCCTAGTAGAGACCAGACGGAGTCCTCTGGTGACAGAGACCACAGGGTGTGGGGGCGGTGTGGGTGAGAGTTTTCCCATTCTACTTTCCCTTTGTGTCAAGGTTGCATCTCTTCTCTCAGTGCCATTCACATTTCCCCAGGTGCCACTACCGAAGTCTTAGTGGCTTTAGCAATACCTGCAGTGATTGCAAAAATGGAGTATGTGATAGGACTGTTATAGAGACCTTGCTGGTCCAGCATTGGCTCAACGTCTAACCTCCAGTGAGATACAGTTCGTGAAAAGACCTTAAAGTAAGTGAGGATGATGAAAGGTACAGGGTCAGGTTAATTGGAGATGGTCTTGACTGTGGGAACTTTATGAAGTTTAAAACAGCAAGTGAGGAGACTCAGTAAACCTCATCTGGGAATCGGGCCATCAGTCTCTCCAGCTGGGTTCCAGGGGACAAAGAACAGCCCTTCCCCAATTTTCTACTCTCTTGGTATTGGACTCTTAAGTTTATTATCTCATTGTAGTAATTGCTTCCTAAAATGCTGGGGAAACGTAAGCGTGTGGTGTTGACAATTAAGGACAAGCTTGACATTATTAAGAAACTTGAGGAGGGCATCTCTTTCAAAAAACTCTCTATTGTGTATGGAATCGGTGAATCCACAGTTCGGGATATCAAAAAGAACAAAGAGAGGATTATAAACTATGCGAACAGTTCGGATCCTACAAGTGGGATATCCAAACGTAAATCCATGAAGTCATCCACGTATGAGGAACTCGATAGAGTTATGATAGAGTGGTTTAACCAACAGAAAACAGATGGCATTCCAGTGTCTGGAACGATTTGTGCAAAACAGGCCAAGTTCTTTTTTGATGCTTTGGGGATGGAAGGTGATTTCAACGCATCATCTGGTTGGCTGACTCGATTCAAGCAGCGCCATGGTATTCCAAAGGCCGCTGGTAAAGGAACAAAGTTAAAAGGAGATGAAACTGCTGCCAGTGAATTTTGTGGTAGCTTTCAGGAATTTGTTGAGAGAGAGAACCTACAACCAGAGCAGATTTATGGTGCTGATCAAACTGGATTGTTCTGGAAATGTCTGCCATCAAGGACATTAGCTCTTGACACTGAACAGACTACATCTGAGTACAGATCAAGCAGAGAGAGAATAATTATTATGTGTTGTGCAAATGCCACTGGTTTACACAAACTTAACCTTTGTGTTGTGGGGAAAGCAAAAAAACCTCGTGCATTCAAAGGGACTGACCTTGCAAACCTTCCAGTGACTTACTTCAGTCAAAAAGGTGCATGGATAGAACAGTCTGTCTTCAGACAGTGGTTTGACAAATATTTTGTGCCACAAGTACAGAAGCATTTGAAATCCAAAGGACTTCTAGAAAAAGCAGTGCTTCTTTTAGATTTTCCCCCGGCACACCCAGATGAAGAAATGTTGCATTCAGATGATGGAAGAATCGTTGTAAAATATTTGCCACCAAATGTCACGAGTCTGATTCAGCCCATGAGCCAGGGAGTTTTAGCCACAGTGAAAAGATACTACCGAGCAGGACTTCTCCAGAAGTATGTGGATGAAGGAATTGACCCAAAAATGTTTTGGAAGAACTTGACAGTGTTGGATGCAATTTATGAGGTTTCAAGAGCTTGGAACATGATAAAATCAAGTACTATAACCAGAGCATGGAAAAAACTTTTCCCTGGCAATGAAGAGAATGCAGGTATGAATATTGACGAAGGAGCCCTTTTAGCAGCTAACTTAGCAACAGTTCTGCAGAGTACAGAAGACTGTGAGCACGTTGACATTGAGCATATTGATCAGTGGTTTGATTCTCAGAGTAATGACTCCAGCTGTCGGGTGCTAACTGGAAGGGAAGGGGCGGAGCACCAGGCCAAGGCTGTTGAAAAGAAGCCTTTCAGTAAGGTTAGAAAAGCAGAACTGAATCCAGAGAAGCATATCAGCCACAGAGCAGCACTTGAATGGACTGAAAATTTACTGGATTATCTCGAGCAGCAAGATGACATGCTTCTGTCCGACAAACTGGTCTTACGGAGGCTTCGCACCATCATAAGGAGAAAACAGAAAATCCAGAATAACAAAAGTCATTCTTAGTGCTCGTCTGTGTTTCAGTGTATTTGCATCTTGGTGATTATCTGCAGTGGAACTTACCTTGTTTGAAGTGCTGTGGGTTGCAAGGCCAAATATATTTTATCAAAGATTTTAGGGATAGATGCCATTGTGGATGACTTAAATTACAACTCCTTAATGTTGTCTCTCCTAATTGAGCATTGCCATGTACTTGTCTGTCTACCACTTCTGCTCTGTATTATACTAATTAGATCATAAGGCACCTGAGACTGGGCACCTTGTGGCTGTTTGGTGCCTAAATTTCAATGTGTCTAATATAGGATCATGCCCACTATCAGCACTCAATAAATCTGACTGAAGCTGAATTTTTATGACTGTCTCTGAACTTCAGTTTCTAAATTGAAGTATGTGTGAGGGAGGATTCACTTCTCTATTTTTCTGCCACTGAAAATCTTAGGAGAGCACAACAAAATTTGTGTTTGAAGTATTTCACTTGTGACAGCAAAGAACTAAAGGAAAATAGTTTACAGACTTCAGTATAGCATTTCTGTACTTAGTAGTAGTCATGTATTCAGTGGCTTAGTTTGGCCAGCTCCGATTATAGTGAGGGAAGAAGAAATAAGTTTAAAATGTCCCCTGGGGAACAGTTTCACACTTCATTTTTATCCTACTTGGCAATAAAGAGAGTTCCTTCATGTTGTGAAAAGAATGCTGTCTCTATTCTAGGAAAATAAATTTCAGTTCTAAACCTGTTGTCAAAGGTAAGGATTAAATATTTTTATGTCTTTTTGATTTTGTACAGATATGACAGTTTTTATTAAGCTATTTGACAGTTCTTACATACTTCCAACTTACAACGTATGTCATTGGCTTTCATACAGTGTATTTATTACATGAAAAGTAACACTGAGAATATAAGCATCTGTAGAAATTGTGCAACCAGCACAAAACAGTGGGCTGACATTAAGTAGAACATGACAGACATACCATGGAAGATGGCTAGTCACTCACACTCCCTCCCCCATCTGTCAAATAGAGATGATACGTGATGTGGAGAGTTTTTGTGAGGTGTAAGTGAGTTAATTTATGGATTTTAAATAACATGGACTTTAAAACTAACACTGTTGAATATTAGCTACTGCTACTTCATTGCAGAAATTAGGAGTTTTGAAAATATGCCAAACAAATGCAAGTCTGTGGCTTAAAGTGATGTTGCTGTATTAGGAGCACCCTTCCATGGGAAGTGTGATAAAAGAGACACAAGTAATTGGTTTCAGCTGAAATATGCTTTGTGCCAGTGAAAACTGAAGGATTAATTTAGGAATCATTTACTGTCTACTGGGAGGCATAGTTAGGTTTGCAGGCATGTTAAGATATCTTAGGTTGCATTATAATAGGACATGAGAATGAAATTACAGTTTCTTTCCCCCAGAGCTGTTACCATATTGGTAATAAGTAGACTTTGGCTTTGTTCGTAGAATGAAATCTGTGTTACTTATCCTGGGATAATTCACTGAAGTTATAAAATACCTTTAAAGTGGATAAGATAGTAAGCAGGACACTGAATATTTTATCAACCTAAGGTAGTACAGGATAAGTAAAAAATCAGGGCCAAAGAAATATCACAGGAGACCCTGGGCACAGTAATTTAGTCCCATCATGTATAACAGACTTCACTGTGATTTGATTTCAGGGGAGTATAGACCCCTTTCTGATAATTTTTCTTTGATTAGCTCTTGGAAGGCTGCTTTTTTGAGCTGAAGCTTTGTTTTCTAGAAGGACTCTTACAGAAGACCTCTAAGAATTCACTTTTCCTGGGAGAATCCATGGTCATGATTAAGACCACTGCCTCAGTCTACACAGTTAATTTCACCTTCCTCAGAGTCTTGATGAATGGGACTGAGCATAAGTAAGTTCTGAGACTTGGCTTCTTGAAGACCAAAGGAATCTGAAACTCGATAATGGTAATGACTTAGGTTTGAATACTGCTTTGCATTTTCCACAATGATTTCTTCTAACAAAAAAACTTTTCAAACTTCCTTCACTCTAATATTGAAATAGTTTGATCTTTTGCATTATAAACACAGATATAAATTGTGCATTCCAACTGCATAATCATTATAATTCAAAAATATTTTTCCCTTCCAGATACTGTAGTATATTAATTTCTCTAGAAAGACACAGGATGGCTGTCCTAATTAGCAACATGTGCTTTGTATGAATCCCAGGTTGAAAAGCACAGATATATCAGAGTACTTCAAAAAGTGTGTGGAAAAATGGGAATTCAAAGATAAGTTTACTTTGGTGCAAAAAAATCTTGGAAGTCCAGTGTGGGGAGCAACTCGGACTAGACTAAGTTACTGGAATTAAGACTTATTCTATGCATCTGCTCTCCCACAATATGGCGCTGGGAGAGGAGTAAACAGCTTCTACGCAGCTGCCTCTCGCCAACTTGAGTGATGACCTGCAGGAGCTGATCCTGTTCCTGATTGGAGGAGAGCAGCGTACTCGGCGTGTGGGTAGCAGAGTTGGGATTGGTGGAAGAGGACTATAAAGGAGGAGAGAGACAACATGCATCAGGAACATCTAAGGAGAACACCTGAGGAACATCTGAGCAGCCCCCGAGAGAGCCGGCCGGTGGTGTGCCGCTCCCCTGCGGAAGTGGGGAAAGTGGCAGGGGGAACTGCCCTTCCACAGAGGTGGAAGGGTCGGCAGCCAACCCGGGGAGGGCTGAGCAGACAAAAGAACAGCACAGGGTCCTGTGTCGTTCCTCCACGAAGAGGGGGAGCGACAGTCCAGGCATGAATTTTTCATAGTACACATCTCTGTGAATTTTTGAAGGGCCCTTGTATGTGCTGTCATTTGATTTTGTGCACCTCAAGGGACAGATCTGCAGATCCTCACTATTGGTAATAGTTATAAAAATTCATATATTTTAGAGGATTTGAGAGACTAACAGAACTCCAACTAAAGGGAAAAGTGGAAATTTAGAACATATTTTTCTTCATTTGTATAGTGAGGCTGATTATCATTTCATAATTCAGTCTCAGTGCAAAGGAGGATGCCTGGAAAACTTTGGATGCCAACTCGGCAGGGCACAGATCAGTAGACACAGTCATGTCAGGCAAAATTCTGGGATTATAATAGCTGTTTCCCTGGGATTTATTTTGCTTTCAGTCTATTTCAGAGTGAGTTATACAGATACTTGATGAATTTTCTGGGAAGGCTCATGGTGGTCTCAATGGCACAGCTGACATGAAGTAAGACACAGAATTGCTCAAATGACAGGCTCAGAGACGCTCTTCCTCTGCACTGTGGCCAGAACCTTGCCCAAGTATTAGCAATTAAAGAAAGGACCTGCACTTCTAATTTGTGCATATTCAGGATGGCTGTCTCCAGTTATCAGCTAAATATTTGCACAAAGTTGGCCTTTTTTTTAAATGCTGAGTGTCTTAAGCAATATCTGCAAAATTATGTGCCTCATATACCAACTATGATCTCTATTCCAATTAAATAACAAAACAGTTAGGGCCAGTGCTGTGGCATAGCTGGCAAAGCTGCCACCTGCAGTACCGGCATGCCATATTGACATGGGTTCAAGACCTTACTGCTCTACTTCTTATCCAGCTGTCTGCTACAGTCTGGGAAAGCAGGAAGATCGCCCAAGTGTTTGGGCTCCTGCACCTGCATGGGAGACGCAGAAGAAGCTCCTGGCTTTGGATGGGACCAGCTCTGACTGTTGCTGCCATCTGGGGAGTGAACCAATAGATGGAAGACCTCTCTCTGCCTCTGGTCTCTGTAACTCCACCTTTCAAATAAAAAAAAATAAGTCTTTGTGAAAAAACACAGCAATTAAAATCTTTACCCATCTGTAGCCTAAAATTGTGTTGCATGCCTCACCCTTGCTCCCTTTAACAAAGTGGCCAAACAGAAGGAGGATGGTTATTGAAGGCACGCAGATTGAAGCGCAAACATCAGCTTCTCAGCTCCTTCCCTAGGTAACCTGGACCTCTTTGAACTTCATTTTTTTATACGTAAAAGGATGGAAGGTTTAACAGGCACACTTCAGGGATTCCTAAGTGCTAGCCATTAACTCCACAGCTGTTCCTCAAGAGCCTCTGGCCTGGAGTATGAGTCATAGACTGACAGTGAAGGTGCAGAACTCCAGGGGACCCAGGTGTCCATATTGAGGTCCAAGGCACTGAGTCATCTCTGGCTGTGATCACTTGGGTGTGTGCATAGGCAGGAGGGCAGTGCTGAGTTCCCCAGCACCAAGGACTGCAGTGTATGCTTCAGTCACCACAGGGGCCTGTCAGTCAAAATGAAACAGATGGGGCTTGCTCTAGCCACAGTCTGGGATAACAGAGCTCAAAGAGAAAAGGGGTTTTCCAAGCAGTTCCAGACAGACGTGCGAGATGAGAGCTCATACACTGTAAGCAGAAATACAAACTGCAATGCAAATGTAGAGCAGAAACTGGAGCAGCTGACATAGACCCACGAAGCGGACACGGAGCAGCAGCAGCACAGGCCACTATCCAGCTAACGAGTCCAGGCGCCATGGCCTGGCTCCCAGCTGCTGTGTGGGAGTTACAGTGCCCTTTCACTCACAGGCACCCCTGCTTAGAAGAGGAACTGGGTGGTTTCCCTACCGGTCAAGTGCTAAAAGAAAGAGAACGAAGGTGATCTTCTGAGGTCACACCAGCAGCTGGTGGCCACTCAAGGAGCAGAAGTCGAGGCAATGTGGCATCCTCACACTGCCAAGCGCATGAGCTCCTTCCAGGCAGTGTATTGCCCTTGGAGGGCTGCACTGCCATTCCAATCCTGCCTCATCCTGGGGCCCAACGTGGCACTTCCCTCCTTGCCAAGGTGGGGAATCCCTTGTTGAAAGTCTTTCCCCTGGAACACATAAGTGTACCCAATTCACGTGCCGAATGCTTGCTATGTGCCAGGAACAGTGCTGTGTGTTTTGCAAATCAGCATCTGATTTGTGATTCTCAACCCCAATCCTGTGAAGGATAATACACCCCTGCTTCTGAGAGTGCTCAAAGGGTGACTCCATCAATGTTTCCTGTCCTAGAGATCTCAGCCCTTGTAAGAAGCTGGAGTCCTCCAACCCCCGTGGGCATCCTGCTGCAGGAACCCACGAGGCACTCCATCAAGGCCTTCCTTAAAATCATTTCTTTTAAAGTGAAGAATGAGAGAGAGATCCCACTCCTTAAATCCTCACAGTGGCAGGAATGGGGCCAGGCTGACCTGGAAGCTGGGAATCCAATCTCACGCAAGTGCAGAAACCCAGCTACTTGAGCTATCACCACCGCCTCCCGGGATCTGCACCAAGAGGAAGCTGGAGTCGGGAGCTGGAGCTGAGCATTGGACCCAGGCGGGACACAGGCAGCTGAACTGGCATCCTAACTGCTAGGCTGAATGCCCACTCGCTCAAGCCACATGTAGGATGCAGAAATGTGCTGGGTGTGTGTCATGGCAGAGGATGCGTCTGCTGGCATTCTTACCCAGGAAGCCCAGCATCACTGTAAACTCATCAGGCTCAGAATGTTTGAATCAAACTCCATGCAGCTGACAGGCACAGTTCTCATGAAATCATCTTTGAAACTCCCTTCTGATTGAATGAGCAGGCCCAGGGTTGAAGGGATGATCTAGCTGTGTCTCCACAGTTCACCGGGATGCCAACATCTATTTCTGCCTGGAAATCCACATGGAGGGACCAGGGGTTCTGGGGCCCAGGCTTGCTCTGGGCTCCTGACAGCTCCTCATCTAGGCCATGCTGCTCAGGAACCTAAATGATTGATGTAAGTTGGAAAGTTTTAATGCAGCAAAGGCGTTAAAAGTGGTAATGAAATGTGTAAGGCATACTGTCTTCCAATTTCTGGTCAACCTAGAGATGGCGATGAATGTTATTTAGTGAAGCTCTTTTATGAAACTACTAGGTATGACTTGTGGATCTCCCTAGAACTCTGAATACAGATCTTGGGAGACTTTCTTATTTTTATGGCGATTCTGTGGATTATGAGCACTTACCACTGTAACTAGCAGGTGAGATGTTTTAGAGTTATACATAGGTATTAAGGAAATCAGATTTTTGGAGCATCCAGTTGTTTTTATTTTCCTTTTTTTTTTTTCCTTTTTAAACTAAGAGGAAACTTGACTGAAATAGCCTCAGGAACCCGAGAAGTGGCCTCTACCAAAGTGCTTTTGTTTTCAAGGGGAATCTTAGCAGCTGAACTTGTAACAACAGTCCTTTTTAAGAGCAACAGAAATGATACCTAATTCTTTCCTACAAGTTCTCTCAGAGCTTATTTACAAAGAAAACATAATTAACTTTGAGCCTAACAAAAAAAAAAAAACAAAAAAAAAAACAAAAAAAACCCTCAAGGCCACCTTCTCTTTTACTGAAGCAATTCACATTAAAAAAAAAAAAAAAAAAAGACATGTAGCAGAATAGGGCTTTAAAGATACATCTCCCCCATCCTCCCACCCACATCTCCCCCACATCCCTCCAGAGTGAAAAATACCTGTTAAAAGTTAGCCACATAAACTTGCTGTGTTCATTCAAGATGACAGAACTCAGATTTTTTTTTTTTTTTTTAGATTTTATTTATTTATTTGAGAGGCAGAGTTACTGACAGAGAGAGGGAGAGACAGAGAGAAAGGTCTTCTATCCACTGCTTCACTCTCCAAATGGCTGCAACATCTGGAATTGGACCAATCTGAAGCTAGGAACCAGGGGCTTCTTCCAGATCTCCCACATGGATGCAGGGGCCCAAGCACTTGGGCCATTTTATACCACTTTCCCAGGCCATAGCAGAGAGCTGGATCAGAAGAGGAGCATCTGGGACTTGAACTGGCACCCATATGGGATGCCAGCACTGTAGGTGGCAGCTTTACTTACTATGCCAAAGCACCAGCCCCATAACTCAGGTTTTTTAAAAGTTCTGTTTTTACTTTAAGAAGAAAATCCAAGATGAGTTCAATATGAATTTTGATAATTTATGTAATTTAATTCAACCAATATGCTTTAAGCTAATTTTAATGTAATAATCACAATTGTGTAGTTGTGTTTTTTAAAAGTATGTTAATTGTGGGACAATATTTAGGGGTAGTATTTCCCTTGTCTGTTAATCAGCTTTTTCAATCATTTGCTGGTTTACTCCAACATTTGGAACTCTTTGTGTCCCATTTAGTGTATTACAGTATTTCATCTAAGGCATGTAAAGTACCTAAGTTACTTTTCTATGAAAACTGGAAAACACAGGTTTTATTTTGTGTCATATATAATATTCTTTCTTTGCTATAAATTTAAGTTACCAGTAAAATTAGTGTAATATGTTTAAAAAACTCATACAATGAGGAAAAAACCTGCATTTCATTGATTCTAAGATACACATATATTCATATTTTAGTACATGTGAACTTTGACTACTTACAATCTATAGAATCTTGTAATTGATAGCAGTTTTGTTTTTCTTAATGATATATAAAAGAAAATAAAGTCTTTTATATTCCAAAAACTATGATAAAAATTTTTATGTAAATCTTGCCTTCCTTTTGAAAGTAGAGCTAAAAGTATTAGGGTACATAAAAAGTTTCCATCTAACAGATTTTTATTTATAAAAGCAGTTATATGTCACATATTAATAAGCAAAATCTTGATTTTTAAAAATATAATTAAACATAATTTGTTCTAAGAAATCTTATTTCAAACTATTAGTCGCTCACAACATACATATTTTATATTAAATTAGGACAAAAGGCAAGGTAATCCTTATTAAATTACTGAAAAATTATTTAAACACATATTGATCTACTTTTAAATATGTGAAATAAATTGGAGAGCTAACAAAATATAGTCAAATGGTGGTTTAATTAGCTACACTTTAATTACTTGGATGTGGAGCCTGGTGAGAAGTTTCTAGATTGTTCAGGAATATCCTGTTTTCTTTGTTTGTATGCTCTATCCATATAACTTACCACGATGGGTTTTTTTTTGTTTGTTTTCCTCTACTGGACTCAGATTTCCTCGGTTTTCACCTTTCCTTTTCCTGTTCCAGGGCCCCACCCAACATTCCACATGACCTTTGGTGGTATGCCTCCTCAGGCTCCTCCTAGCAGGGACCCTCTCAAAGAATTTCCTTGTCTTTGATGACCCGGCCAGTTTTGAGGAGTGCTGGTCGGGCATCTTGCAGAACGTCCCTTGTACCCTCATCTTGTTGTTGTTGTGTTGTTTGTGCATTCCTTACCCAGGGCAGTCCGTGAATGTGCAGTGACTAAAATTACATAAAGTAGAGGTATGAGAGAGGAAGATGCAGTCTGAGGAGGATCTGGGAAGGCTTCTCATCACAGGTAGATTTTAAATTTGTCCTTGAAAAAATAAGTTGTGTTTGCAGTGGGTTGTGGGGGTGGGGCATACAGGTCATGTTCTAGGAAAAAACTCACAGGAGCACAACATGAAGTTCATTAAAGGTGTAATCAGAAGAACAGGTTAAAGTGTGGTAGAGACCTCAGAGTCCCTTCCTTCTGCCTGGCGCCAGATCCCTGGGGCCTTTCCTAGTGGCCCTTCTGCAGCTCTGACACCAGCTGGGTGTCCTGCAAGCACGGTGAAAGGGCCCAGTCCCTCCAGACTGCCCTCACTTCATTTGCCAATTGCAGGTGTCAGGGCTCTGGGTTGCCCAGGAGTTCCCCCATCCTCCTCAGATTCAATAATTTGCTAGAATGTCTCACAGAACTCAGACACTTCTATATGTATCACAGCAGTTTATCATCAAGAATACAGATGCAGAACTACACGGGGGGAGATCTGGAAGAGTCTGGAATGCTGGGGACTCTGTGCTTGTGAGGTTGGGTCATGCCACCTTCCCAGCACATGGATGTTTTTGTGATCTCAGGAGCTCCCTGTTGTGTAGGGTTTAGGGCCTCTTTTTTTTTAAAAAAAATATTTATGTGTTTATTTGAAAGAGTTACAGAGAGAGGGAGAGATCTTCCCTCCGCTGGTTCACTCTCCAAGTGGCGTCAATGGCCAGAGTTGAGCCAGGCCAAAGCCAGGATCCAGGAGCTTCATCCAAGTCCCCATGTGGATGGCAGGGCCCCAAATACTTGGGCCATCTTCCACTGCCTTTACCAGGTCATTATGAAGGAGCTGGGTCAGAAGTGGAGCAGCTGGGACTCGAACCCATATGGGATACCAGCGTCGCAGGTGGCTACTTTACCTACTACATCAGAACAAAGGCCCCAAGAGTCTATTTCTTAATGGGTGTCAATTCATAGTCGTGATGGATTGAATCACAGGGTGTTACTGATTGACCCCATCTCCAGCCCCTGTCCACTCTCTGGAGGTAGGGGGAGGGCCTGAAAGTTCCAACCTAATCAAGACTGGGTCTTACAGCCCCATCTTGAAATCTAGGGGCCTGACATGAATCACCTTATTAGAACAAAAGATGCTCTTGTCACTTTTATCCCTTAAGAAATTCCCAGGACTTAGCTTTGTGCTAAGAATTGGGAACAGGGACCAAATGCCTTTCTTTTTATTCCACAGGGTCAAATTGTAGAGAACATTGTCAAGAAGAAAGTTTGGGACCCTGCTCTTATAGGCATTTTATAAGAAAAAAAATGAGCCGGTGCCGTGGCTCACTAGGCTAATCCTCCACCTTGCGGCACCAGCACACCGGGTTCCAGTCCTGGTCGGGGCACCGGATTCTGTCCCGGTTGCCCCTCTTCCAGGCCAGCTCTCTGCTGTGGCCAGAGAGTGCAGTGGAGGATGGCCCAAGTGCTTGGGCCCTGCACCCCATGGGAGACCAGGATAAATACCTGGCTCCTGCCATCGGATCGGCGCGGTGCACCGGCCACAGTGCGCTGGCCGCGGCGGCCAATGGAGGTGAACCAGCGGCAACAGGAAGACCTTTCTCTCTGTCTCTCTCTCTCTCACTGTCCACTCTGCCTGTCCAAAAAAAAAAAAAAAAAAAAAAAAAAAAAAAAAAGAAAGAAATAGTTAAATTTGAATTTTAAGAAAAGTTATAGGATAGTTTATGGTGATAAACGGAAGAAGTGTGCAAAGCTGTAAGCAGAGAAGCCCCATAGGAGCTAATGTGGTCATTAAGCAGAGGCAGAACAATGGTATCTGTGAGGGTTATCGGAGTGTTGATGGGAAGAAGAGCCGGAATACTAGTGAGTGGGATTTCGCAGCTGACCCAGTCAGAGTGCAAGAAGTAGCCAGTGATGACTTTGGTACATGGAATTGGGTAGTATCAACTCACTGACTATGGAATTGAATATCCGATAGGATAGTAATACTGATGTCCAGTCACTTACTATGGCATTCAGGTCCCTGGGAAACACAACTCAAGGGATGCCCCTGCCAGGTGTTACCTTTTAGGGTTACTCAGAAGCCTTAGGGCCTCCTCGTTCTTTGCAATTTGGATGGAATGGCCTTGAACTTCCTCTTTCCACATACCTGAGCTGTGTGGGTGCCAGCAGCCTCTCACTAGGTGCTGTGACACTTGAGGGAGCTGGTATTGTGCTCTTCTTTACAAATTGTGTGACTTCTTCCTTTATCAACATTGACTTCACAGGACCCCCATTCTTTAGTTTCTGGGACTGATGTGCAGAAATGTCATTTTCTATATCATTCCTTAACGGGATTTAACTTTTTACACGCTCCTATTTCTACTGATAGTAAAAGAAAAAAACAGAGAAATCAAACAAAATTTTGTCTTGCTAAACCGCTTCTGATTTCAGACTTACTGGCTTTCAGGCAAAGATTTAGTCAATTCCACATTCGATAATCAATTCAGACTTCAGACTCTGCACGACATTGGCTCTTCTCTCAAGGGCTCCCTTCCTCCTCTATTACCAGGACACCATCCAGACTCAAGTGAAAGTTTATGTAACCTTTGACCTCAGGGAGGAAGCCTCTGGTACATGACTCTTCCCTTGACGGCTTCTCTGGATCAAGGGCAGCACTTTCCATTGATATTTAGGCGTGGATCTTTTGTCCTTGTCACATCTGCACTGCAGCATATGAGGCTGGTGCCACATGATGGTCTGTATTTTCAGCAAGGTCCACGCCAGTGAGGCGAGGAGCTCTGACTTGGTCCCAACTTTGCTCTCAGACTAAACCGTGCATCCCACTTGGGTCCTCTGACTTTTTATTGTTGTTAATATTTATTTATTTGAAAGGCAGAGTTAGAGAGAGAGAGAGAGAAATAAAGAGAGCTTCCATCCTCTGATTCACTCCCCAAATAGCCACAAGGGCCGGAGCTGGGCTTGTCCGAAGCCAGGAACCAGGAGCTTCCTCTGGGTCTCCCACGTGGGTGCAGGCACATTAGCAGGGAGCTGAATCAGAAGTGAAGCAGCTGGAAATTGAACCCACACCCATGTGGAATGCCAGCACTGCTGGCGGCTTTACCCTCTCTGATCTTGCCCCATTGCCTTTACTATAAAGACTCCTCCTTACCACGTTGACATCTCCCAGCAGCCAGTGGCTTTCAACCCTCAGATATTCTTACTCTCCCACTGGACAAGCAGGGACTTCTTTCTGTGTCTCCCCCAGGCCACACACAGGCCATAGTGACCTAGCAGTAGAAGTGGGGCTCCCTCTGCAGCACCAAAACACCATGTCTACTTGAATGTTCTTGACTTGTGTTGAGACCAGTCCCCTACCCTTATTCCCATACAAGAGGGGCTCCAAACTGAGCCTTTGGCTTAGCGAGCCCTGGTTTGGCCTTCTGGTGGTATCTTTATCCCAGTGCAGACTTTGCAGAACTAAAGGGGGTAAATACACCAGGATACTGCACCATTTCCTTCCCCCCTTTTTAAGAATTATTTATTTATTTGAAAGAGTTACAGAGGCAGAAGAGGGAGAGAGAAAGAGAGAAAATTTCATTTGATGATTTACTTCCCAGATGGCTGCAACAGCCACTGTTGGGCCAGGCTGAAGCCATGAGGCAGGAGCCTTATCCAGGTCTCCCACATGGGTGTGGGTACCAAATCACTTGACTACTTTGCCCAGGCCATGAGCAGGGAGCTGGACTGGAAGCGGAGCAACCAGGACATGAACTGGCACCCATATGGGATGCAGGCATTGCAGGTGGCAGCTTTACCTGCCACACCACAGTGCTGGCCCCCATTACCCCTTCTTGAAGACTATGCTTTTAATATTCATGAACTTGGACTTCCTTGCCCCACTAGCCTTCAGCCTTCTTTCTGGGTCTGCAAAGACCTCTTCCTGGGTCATCTTCCTAGGGGCAGTCATGACACCTGATACTCTTCAGTCTTTGGTCATCCAAACATTGGTTTCTTAGCTTCTTAGAATCACAAATGGTACCCACCCCTCACCCTCCTAATCAATTGTGCAGACCTCCAAGTCTAAGTAGTGTCCAAGAGTAACTTCATGGGAGAGCAGAGCCAGGACTTGTATTTGCAGATGAAAGTGTTCAGATGCACATGGCATGGAACCCCAGTGTGTCAAGGGAAGGGCAGATCATGTCACTCTTTCTCTGAGAACACCAAAAAATCCACAAATTCAAAATGTGGGCCCAACCTTCTGGGGCATTACAATGGTATGTTTGTAGTAGAACTTGATTTATAACTCTAACATTTGGACATATGGTCCAGGGCATGTGTTTGTAATCTTGGGCAAGATGTGTACCCAATTAACCAACATAGTGGGGGTCTGTGAGATAATTTCCTCTAACATTTTGAGCGGGAAGCTAGAAATAGTTAACTTGGCTCTTTACCTTTCTACCTATAGCCACTATTTTTTGTCCTCTGGGGTCCAACTCTGAATGGGTAGACCCAAGGATCATTTTCCATATTCATATTCAAACAATTTGACTTTCTTTTCCTTCTCATCAGGGAGAGAAACATGTTTCCTAATTATTACTCCACAGGGAGGAACTTTCATGGAGGAAAAACTCTGTTCTCCCATGTTTAATATCATAGGGTCTGTGAACTTAACTCACAGAAGACAGATTAACAGAAACAAATACACTTTTTATTAATATTATTCACAGAAGTTCACAGAAAAGAAGTAAAACTCAAAGTAACAGACTGTTGTTACTGAAGGCTATGTCACTGTCTCTGGTGTCAAAATAACAAGGACAAAGTTTCTGGGTAAAGGGAATGGAAGAGTTTAATCTGTCAGAAGATGAGGGGGTAATCGACTTCCATCTCAAGAATCACTGGTCTCCAGGAAGAAGCACCTGGCTTCTGGCTTCGGATCGGCGTAGCTCCAGCTGTTGTGGCCATTTGGGGAGTAAACCAATGGAAGGAAGACCTTTCTCTCTGTCTCTCTCTCTGTGTCTGTAACTCCACCTGTCAAATAAATAAATAAAATCTTTTTTTTTTTTTTTTAAAAGAATTACTAATCTCATGAATGAGTGAGTTTTGGGTTTTCTTATTTATTTATTTATTTATTTAAGATTTTCAAGATTTATTTATTTGAAAGGGTCTCACTCACACACACACACACACACAGATATCTTCCAATATCTGGTTCACTCCAGAGGTGGCTGCAGCAGCTGGGACTGGGCCAGACCAAAGCCAGGAACCAGGAGCTGTGTCTGGGTCTCCCTCATGGGTGGCAGGAGCCCAAGTACTTGAGTCATCTTCTGTTGCCTTCTGCAGTACATTAGCAGGAATGCTAGATCAGAAGTAGAGTAGCCAGGACTGTAATCAGTGCTCATATGGGATGCTAGTGTTGTAGGCTGCAGCTTACCCTGCTGGGCCACAATGCTGGCCTCTGTAGCTTAACCTGCTGGGCCACAATGCTGGCCTCTGTTTTGGGGTTCTTAAGAGGCTACAAGGAAGGGGGAGATGGAACCCCAAGCTCTGGTGTAGGGCCACACACGGAGGCTTGTACATTCTTTCTCTGTTTTGTGCTCTGGTTGTCTGCAAAAGATGCTGAGATAAGAAGCAAGGCAATGTGTGCCTTAGGACATGGGGGAGTCCAAGCCAGCAGTCCAGCCCAGAAGCATCAACAAGATGCTCTGCATGAACTTCTTGTACAACGTCACCTGGTTGGTGGGCTTCAGTCAGCCTGGGGGCTACATGCAAGTGCTGGTTACTTTCTGCCCCAGATCTGGCATTACCCTGCCGAGACTTGGCATTCCCCTAAACGGAACCTCTCTGGACAATACCGACCATCAACACGTCATCGGTTGGAGAAGCCAATGACTTCATGGGCCCAGTGATTAGAACCTCGTGGGGCTGGCTGTACCACTCCCTCAATTCAGTGGGTCAGGCTGGGAAACGGGCCTGCTGGCCTCTAGCATTTCCACTCAAGGCACTGTCCGGGTCTCGGTTTCATCAGGAGCTGATGTATGATTTCAACAAAGAAAAGGGCTTTGGACTTTTCAGATCTGATCAATTGGAGGCAAGTGACTAGCAAATATATGAGCCAACTCATGGAAAACAGGGTAACGTTAGCAAGGATTGTTTATTGAGACTCATCTCAAAGCCAGCTCTGTCTCCAGTGATGAGATCACTCACTCTCCCCTCCCTGGTGTTGGATGTGGGGGACACCATTACAAGAGAAATTTGTTTAGGTGGACAACAGGCAGGCGGAGAACTCTTTCTCTATCTGTTGATTCCCAGTTACCTTCAGCACAAAATTATCCTTATGCCAAAGGACATATTTTGAGGCAATGTAGCCAAAGCCCCTTTGGGCTTTGGGCTTCCAAACCTCATTTTCTTAGCTCCTTAGAATCACACATCCCTCATCTTTTCCTGTCTCTTCAAATTAAACTCGCCTGGCTCTTGCAAGTGAAAACCTCGCTTTCTGGATTATTGTTTCTGCTGCACTTTTTAGGGCCCCTAAATTTATTTTGAAAGTGAAAGCTGAGCCAAGGCTTCCTTGTTCTCAGCCTTGTTTTTGTGTCTCCTGATGACAAGAATGATTGGGAATGCAAAGTGTGTTGGCTTTTATTTTTAAGACACTATTTTGCATTTTCACTCCAGAAATAAATGATCTTACATTTTATGAATCTGGGTCTCCCAAGAAAGGGCACCCGGAGTATAGCGCCCTCTATAATCCCAGAATGCGTCCATCCCTCTGTACTCTCTCACTCCCTCTTTCAGCACAACAAATTCCTCTTGTCCCATGCACACCAATTTAGCACGCAGTGCTGGAGTGTGCAACATTCGTATGTCACACTGCAGCCCAGATGGCTTAGATAGGAGTTTGTTTTTCCTTTACAAAGGGAGTTATCTTAAAGAGTTCTAGGGCCAGCTGTTCAAAGAAACTTGCTCCCCACTTCCTGCCACTTCCTGATAGCTGTGTGCTCTGCAGTCTCAGGGAGAAGAGAGGGGAGGCCTCACATGTCATGGTCCTGGACTCACCAGTGCAGAGGTGTTAAAAGGAAAAGGTCTTCTCTACTGCTCTGAAGTCTCATGGGCACCGTGAGTGAGAATGCCAGCAGCAGGCAGAGATTCCCCGGCCTGCTTCTTAACTTGTCAAGGAAACGTCTCGGCAGGCACAGAAAAGGACATCTTTTTAAACTAAAGCAGCTCTGAAAGTCAGTGGATCTGCAAGCCGTTTCAAACAGGATGCCAAGTACTTCCCTTCATTCCAGGGCGTCAGAGGCTGGATTGAGCAATGCAGGGCCCCTGATTTAGACCAGTGGTTCCTTCAAGGAAGTAGATGTGAAAGACACAGGACTCTCTCCCATACCTGCCCCACCTCAAGGGTGCAGAGTAATGAAATGGGGCTGTGTCCAATATGGGGAGTTTTTTTGTTTGTTTGGTTGGTTTTTTTTGTTGTTTTGTTTTGATAAGCAGAGTTAGCTACTGAGTGAGGGAGACAGAGAGAAAGGTCTTCCTTTCCGTTGGTTCACCCCCCAAATGACTGCTACGGCCAGCACGCTATGCCGATCTGAAGCCAGGAGCCAGGCTCTTCCTCCCAGTCTCCCATGTGGGTGCAGGGCCCAAGCACTTGGGCCATCCTCCACTGCCTTCCCGGGCCACAGCAGAGAGCTGGACTGGAAGAAGAGCAACCAGAACAGAATCCAGCGCCCCAACTGGGACTAGAACCCGGATTGCCGGCACCGCAGATGGAGGATTAGCCAAGTGAGCCACGGCGCCGGCCAATATGGGAAGTTTTTTTGTTTTTTTTTTTTTTTTTTTTTTTTTTGACAGGCAGAGTGGACAGTGAGAGAGAGAGAGAGAGAGAGAGAGAGAGAAAGGTCTTCCTTTGCCGTTGGTTCCCCCTCCAATGGCCGCCGCTGCAGCCGGCGCACCGCACTGATCCGATGGCAGAAGCCAGGATCCAGGTGCTTTTCCTGGTCTCCCATGGGGTGCAGGGCCCAAGCACCTGGGCCATCCTCCACTGCACTCCCTGGCCATAGCAGAGAGCTGGCCTTGAAGAGGGGCAACCGGGACAGAATCCGGCGCCCCGACCGGGACTAGAACCCGGTGTGCCGGCGCCGTAAGGTGGAGGATTAGCCTATTGAGCCACGGCACCAGCCCAATATGGGAAGTTTTATCTTTGAGGGCAAGGCCCTCTTTGAGAGCAAGGCCCCCTCCCCTGAGTAGCACCAGGTTTGCGAAGTGTGACTAGTACAACTGCACATGGCTCACGCTCAGAAAAATTCCTTGCTGAGGTTTAATGCTTTGACTCCAACATATTGGGATGCTCAATTATTTTTTTATTTTTTATTTATTTTGACAGGCAGAGTTAGCGAGCAAGAGAGAGAGAGACAGAGAGAAAGGTCTTCCTGTCTGTTGGTTCACCCCCCAAATGGCCGCTACAGCCGGTGTGCTGTGCCAATCCAAAGCCAGGAGCCAGGTGCTTTCTCCTGGTCTCCCATGGGGGTGCAGGGCCCAAGCACTTGGGCCATCCTCCACTGCCCTCCTGGGCCACAGCAGAGAGCTGGACTGGAAGAGGAACAACTGGGACAGAATCCAGTGCCCCAACCAGGACTAGAACCCGAGGTGCCGGTGCTGCAGGTGGAGGATTAGCCTACTGAGCCACGGCGCCGGCGATGCTCAATGATTTTTAAAGATTTATTTGTTTATTTGAAAGGTAGAGTTACAGAGAGGGAGAGAGAGAGAGAAAGAGAGAGAGAGATCTTCCCCCCCGCTAGTTCACTCCCTAACTGGCTGATCTGAAGCCAGGAGCCAGGAGCTTCTTCCAGGTCTCCCACATGGATGCAGGGGCCCAAGAACTTGGGCCATTTTCTATTGCTTTTCCAGGCCATAGCAGAGAGCTGGATTAGAAGTGGAGCAGCTGGGACTCAAACCAGTGCCCATGTGGGATGCTGACACTGCAGGTGGTGGCTTTACCTGCTATGCCACAGTGCCGGCCCCTCGATATTTTTTAATCTTTAAATTTGTGTTTTGTAAAAAAAAAAAAAAAAGTAATGGAGCAATCGGGCACACAGTAGGGGTTTGCAGCCTAGGTTGACATGATCTCTTCTTTTTCTTCCTGGGGCAGGTTCTCAGCTGCCAGTTCCCCAGCTTTGAGTGAGCAGATCCCACCTTCCTTGTCTCTTCCCACTCCTGCTCAGTGACCCCTGCCAACTTCCTCTGTTGGTGGGGGCATGGTGCAAACTCAGGAGTTTGGAGCTGAGCATAATTTCCAGTGGCATATTGAATAGGAGTGGCAGAAGCCATCCTGCCCCAGGCTGATAGCACTGTGACACATTAGGTGTGCAAGTTCACTGTTGTGAACCACTCGCTCACCCCCAATCCAGGTGTTGGGCACCTCTGGACAGGCTGCAATCCTTTGGCAGTCATCCATCATTGTGGGGTAGGATGGCAGACATATGGGGAGGGGGAGATGGGCTCCCCTCAGCCTCAGGAAAAGATGCACTGATATGGAATTGCAAGGTGGGTCCCGGCATGTGTGAAGCCTGCATTTGCCCAACGAGAACATCCATCCCGAAGGGTTTGTGACATTCATAGCAAAAACAAAGCAGCATCAGCTTCAGTGAGAGACTCGTGAAGAAAGAAAAATGCTTACATTTCAGTACCTTTGACAAGAGTTTTATTTCTGGCATTTTGAACAAGGGCAGCATATTTTCATTTTGGATTGAGTCCTGCAAGTGCAGTAGCCAATCCCACCCACCACTGTTTCCCATCCTATGTTCAGAGATTATAAATGCCAATATCCAGGACTATGGAGAGTAAAAGGGACACAACACAGGTGCATGGATATGGTCTGCTTAGAGCACTGGGAGCATTTGCAGGTTATCTCCAATTTTTAGAAGTAAATTTCCACCCAGCAAGCAAAGACATGAATTCCTATTGTAGCCCAGCACAGCCACACTGCACACTGGCTTAGGAATAGCCACAGCTACTTCCAAATCAGGTCCAGATAAGAAGGAGGGAGTACGCAAACCTCCAGGTGGATGGTGAGAAGGATGAAGACATCCAATACACCCCTCAACTGACATATCAGCTCCGTACTTGGACAGCTCCATGTCGGGGGGAGAGGAAAGACTACATCCTTTAAAAATGACAGTCAGGGCCAGTGCAGTGGCATAGCGGGGAAAGCTGTCACCTGCAGTGCCAGCATCCCATATGGGCACTGGTTCAAGACCTGGCTGCTCCACTTCCCATCCAGCTCCCTGCTATGGCTCGGAAAAGAAGTAGAAGATGGCCCACGTGCTTGGGCTACTGCACCGACATGGAAGAACTGGAAGAAGCTCCTACCTCCTTGCTTCAGGTTGACCCAGCTCTGGTCGTTGTGGCCATTTGGGGAGTGAATTAGCAGATGGAAGATCTCTCTCTCTCCCTCTCTGTCTCCCTCTCTGCCTCTGCCTCTCTGTAACTCTGCCTTTCAAGAAAAATAAATAAATCTTTTTAAAAAGTGACTGTGAAAGTTTCCAGTAAGGCAATGTTTGTGAAACAGAAGCAAACTTTAGAAAACACACCCTTGTTATTGGTAAGATGGAAAATACTGATCTATGAATTCTGCAATAGGACTGAAGATACACATTTAGGGGTGGGCATTTGGCCTGGCAGTTAAGATACCTGCATCCCATGGTGAAGTACCTGGGATTGAAACCTGGATCTACTTCTTTTTTAAATTAATTAATTAATTAATTAATTAAAACAGAGACAGAGAGATCTTCCATTTGCTGGTTCATTCCCTAGATGGACACAGTAGTCAGGGCTGGGCGTGGCTGAAACCAGGAGACTGGAAATCCATTCGGGTCTTCCACATGGGTGGCAGGGACCCAAGCACCAGGATCATCTTCTGCTTCTTTCCTGGCTGCATTAGTGGGGAGCTGGATTGGAAGTGGAGCAGCCAGGACTCAACTAGCACCCAAATGGGATGCCAGCATTGCAGGTGGCAGCTTAACCCCTAGTTTTCCCCTTACAATACCTTGGTGCCCACTAAATTACTTATGCTTTGGCACTGCCTAATTCATGAGTTGCTATCTGATCAAACAAACTCTCTAAATGTTAATGTGCCTAAGTTTATCTTTTTTTTTTTTAACAATTTATTCATTTATTTGAAAGGCAGAATTACAGAGAGGCAGAGGCAGAGAGAGAGAGAGAGGGAAGTGAGAGAGAGAGAGAGAAAGTCTTCCATCCACTGGTTTGCTCCCCAGATGGCTGCAACAGCCGGAGTTGTGCCCATCTGAAGCCAGGAGCCAGGAGCTTCCTCAGGATGCAGGGGCCCAAGTGCTTGGGCCATCCTCTACTGCTTTCCTAGGCCATAACAGAGAGCTGAATTGGAAGTGGAGCAGCTGGGTCTTGAACCAGTGACCATATGGGATGCCAGCACTAAGATGGCAGCTTTACCCACTATGCCACAGTGCCAGCCCCAAGTTTATCTTTTAATATAGGTCAGTTTGCCAAGAATCAACTAGCCAAATGTCCGACTTGCCAAAATTCATAAATCTACCTAATTTACCAGAAATGTTTCATTGTCTTATTTCTACAGATTACTATAAAAACTTTAATTTTTTTAAATTATTAATTTTCATTTTATTTGAAAGGCAGAAAGAGCTAGAGCTAGAGAGAGTGAGTTCCTCTGCTCAATCACTCCATAATTTCCAGTGGTAACCTGAGCTAGGCCAGGCCAAAGCCAGGATCGTGGAACTCAATCTGGGTCTACCATGTGAATGGCAGGGGCCCAAGTGCTTGGGCCATCGCGTGCTGCCTGTCAGGGTGTGTGTTAACGGGAAGTCTGATAAGAAGTAGAGCTAGATCTCAAATCCACACACTAATATAGGATGTTGGCATCACAAGCAGTGTCTTAATCACTAGACCAAGCTCCTGCCCCTCTGTGAAGGTTTGGTTGACAAGCTTCCATTTTATCTTCCCAATATTTTAAAGAATCAATTTGTTGAAACCGCAGTGTTCCAAGGGTGGTTTAATGGGTATGTTAAACAGTTAGCAGTGTTTGCTTCAACAGTATCTTCAGCATGGTTAGGACTTAGTGTAAATTTTCTCCTATTTTCTTCTCCACAATTTCATATTTATGGTGAATAAATATAAAACTTGGGGTACTAATCTTAAAATAGCACTCACTCAGCAAAAGCCTATACTTTACTATTTATTTTAGTAAATTCTGTTTTGCGATGAACACTATATATAGCAATAGAATGACATTAATAATCACATATTCCTTCTAGGGCTCCTTATGAAAGTCAAAGCATCATGGGACAAAACAATGGCAAAATAGGTAAAAGCTTACATGTTTATGAGCTTTTGCCTTAAGTAAGGCACTTTTTCAAGTCACTGGTGTTTATTTTTCCAATTCTCTGTGGTGGTTTGTGGAGGGTAGGAATGCAGGTTAAGAAAAGGTGAGCCTGGGGCCAGCATTCAGCTTAAGATGCTTGCATCACTACTTGGAGGGGCTGGGTTCAATCTTTGCCCCCAGCTCTTGACTTCAACTTCCTGCTAGTGCAGACCCTCAGAGTCAACAGTGATGACTCAAGTGGTTGGCTTCCTACCACTCCCAGGAAGACCTGGATTGCATTCTCAGCTCCTGGCTTTATCCTCATCCAGCCCTGTCTGCTGCAGGCATTTGGGCAGTGAATCAGAGAATGGGAGGTTGCTCTTTCTCTTTCTGTCTGTCTTTCAAATAAACAAAAGGGAAAAATGCTAGCCTTTGTCAAGTGGTAGCATGATACATAGCACAAAGGAAAGAGCCATCTACCTTGTAACTGCTGGGAAGAGGTTCCTATGCTAACAGTTTTATGATGTTACACAGACACTCGGAATTCAATGCACTCAGGACCTCATAAACTATTTTTTAAAAGATTTATTTAATTTATTTGAAAGACAGAGTTACAGAGAGAGATAGAGGCAGAGAGAGAGGTCTTCCATTTGCTGGTTCACTGCCCAAATGGCCACAACTGCCGGAGCTGAGATGATCCAAAGCCAAGAGCCAGGAGCTTCTTCCAGGTCTCCCACGTGGATGAGGGGCCCAAGAACCTGGGCCATCTTTCACTGCTTTCCCAGGCACAGTAGCAGGGAGCTGGATCAGAAGTAGAGCAGCCGAGACTTGAACCAGCTTTCATATGGAATGCTAGTGCTATAGGCCAGGGCTTTAACCTGCTGAGCCACAGTACTGGCCCCTCATAAACTATTGAAAAAGTGAGGGACTAGAAGAGAAAATAACATTGGAGTTAAAGATATACATTTGGGACTTACTCCAAATATGGTTAGTTTAAATCAGGAAGCTGGAGATAATCAATGTAGAAGAATGTAGGAAGTGAAAGTGCCAAAGAATTGAACCTTCAATACTTAGAATTACAGAACAGACCAAGACAGATGAAGGCACAGGAAGCATGAGAGGGAAAATAGTTGGAGAATTGTGGATGGAAAAATACAAAGAAGAAAGAAAGACACCCTAGAGGATCTAGAAAAAAAATCAAGAAAAAGAAGACAGACATTAATGGAGAAGCAAAATGTAAATGTTTGAAGAAGTAAGAATACAAGAGGGGAACTGAAATGCAGAGAGCAATGAGCTGTCACTCTGGCCTTTGAGGCAGAAACTTGGGGAAGGAAGACAAAATGTCCTCTTCTCAGAATCGTTGTCGTCTTGTTTGTCTATGCTCACGAACTCCAAGCGGAGCTGTAATAAAAAAGCAAGGTATTCAGGAAGAGTTCGAATGTAGCTGGAGATCTTTCAGCTCCTATTCGTTAACAGTAGGTTTCAGCCCTAAGAGGTCACCAAATCATTATTTCTTAAGTTGTTTTCACAAGCTCCACCATCAAGTAGGCCTGAATATCCATCTTAAAGAACTCGATGCTGCCAGTTGAGCCGCTCATGAACATAAAGGAGAACTATGCCCGACAGGTGACATCCTGAACCCACTGGCACCTCCCCCTCTCATGGAACCAAAAATTGGAGATCGAGCAGAAACAGAAGAGCTGGACAGATTTAGGGAGTGACAAGTCCAACAGATTATGCCAGCCACTGACCGGATCTCCTTTGTATCCATCTACACATGGTCCTGCCCTGGGCCTCACCAGTCGGAAACTGCCCTCTGGTTGTGTCCATGAGGTGACTTCCGTCTCCTGGCTCCTAAAATTTCCCCCAGGTACCTAAATTGGGTTTTACCCCTCACTGCATGCTGGGTAGTTATGCAGATAAAAGCTTTCTTTTCCCGGAAGACCCATGTCACAGCTTTATTTTGTGCACATTCGGCAGCGGATCTGCCTTTTTCCATAATGACCAGGTTCCCCCTCAGTCCTGGCACAATATAGCTCTTGCTTGACTGGGTGACTCAGTATCATGTTGAGTGTCAATAACAGGATAAAAGTCTCACTCTCAAGGATTTTACAATAAAGGAGTGGGAGAGCACCATTTATTCAAATAATTACAATAAAGAATTGTTCAAAAAAAAGAGAGCCAGGAGACAATTTAGGTATGGTATCACAGAAGCCAGGAAAGAATGCATTCCAAAAAAAAAAAGTGATATACAGAGAGAGCAAGATGAGGACTGAGGAATGAAAATATCACTGGCCCACCAGTATGAAAGGCTAGAATCCTTGCGAGAGCCTGAAAACAACTCAAACTATCAGATAAAACATAAGAAAGCCCTATCCATTTAAATATGTCTTCAAACTAACCAAAAGAATAGGATTTGTACAGATTTGAAAATGAATGCCATAATAGAGCTGTTATAATTTCTCTGTATTGTTAGAAATCAGAACATAATTACTCGTGATGGAGTTGGTGCTACCAAGGGGATTAAAGCCGGCTTCTGTTGTTCTGCCTGGTGGTTCCGTACATGTGTTCAGTTTGTGAAAAATTCATCAAACTTTCACGTATATACTTGGGATATTTGTGCTTCTCTATAATTGTTTTTCAGTAAAAGTTTACTTTTAGTATTAAAAAAATCACCAATAAAACGGGAACCCTAGTAGATGAGTGAATAACCCAGGTGGCTTTTGGCTGGAGGGTGTCTGTCCCATCCTGGTAACTTTCCACTTCAGTTTCGACAGCTGTGAGCTTTAATTCAGAGCCTGTCCAAAGTGGGAGGCTCAAGAGGAAATTTCCCAACCAGTGGCGACCACAAAAGGGTACCTCTTCAGTGAAAGGGAATTGGAAATAACCTTGTAGTATAGGAGGAACAGCAAGAAAACATTCCTGTCTTGGACCCTGGCGTTGGGCGAGGGAATAAAAACGTCTTTCCCAGGAACTTGTACACAGGATGCTGAACTCCTGCTTACAGGAGGTTTGCAGGTGAACCTGCTCTGTCTGTGTGGTCCCCACAACGTAAAGCCCAGGGTTTAATATCAAGTGGTAGTGCTTTCAGCAGCCTGGGAGGAAGGAACACAGACGCTCTGTGAAGAAATACAACTTTAACACAGGAGTCACAGAATTTCCCTAAGAGGGAAGGACTCAGCCTAGCAGGAAGTATGTCTGCATCCTGTATTGGATCCTGGCTCTGTTCTTGATGCCATTCTCCTGCTAATGCAGACCCTGGGAAGAAGCAGTGGTGGCTCAAGTGACTACATTCCCACCAATGATAAGGAAGACCTGGACTGAGTTCCTAGCTACTGGTTTCAGCCTGGCCCAGCCCTGGATATTGCAGGATATTGTGAGCTGTATTTGGAGAGAGAATCAGCAAGAGGGAGATCTATGTCTGTCTGTCTGCCTCTCTCTGTCTTTGACTCTCTGCCTCTTAAATTAATATATAAGCAAAACAAATTTCCATGGAGAAAATTCCAGAGAACCAGAGGTCATTCGGAAGAAGGAGCTCACAAGATGGTGTGAGTTGATGAACTGAGAGCCTGCAGAAAGACTGAGAAGCAGAATCCGACCTGCTCAGGATTCAGCTACTGGAATTATCAGATATAGGACACAAAAACAGCAAAGTTTAGTTTAAATAAAGTGATGCTTTAAAGTCTGATCAAAGAAAGGAAACTTAAAACTAAAAAGATCAAGTAGATTTGTAAAGGAGTCAACTAGCATTCTCAACAACAAAATATAATAATAAATATGGTAGCCACAACGGAGCTGTGACCTTAGATCAGGGTCATCAGCCGAAAGGAAGCAGAACCCAATGGCATTAAATGCTCTGCGTGTATGTGCTGCACGCTTTTCTGTATGCATCTAGTATTCTACAGCTTAAAAACATTAAATAGGGGTAGGCATTTGGCCTGGTGGTTAAGAGACTAAGCTACCTGCATGCCATAAAGGAGTGCCTGGTTCGAGTCCCATCTGTTCCGCTTTGCTTCTGATCCAGCTTCCTGCTAATGTGCATTCTGAGAGGCAGCAGATGGGCTTGGGTTCCTCCCACCCAGTTGGGAGCAGTGGGTTGATCCCCCAGCTCCTGACTTCAGCAGGTCCCAGTCCTGGCCACTTTGGGAATTTGGGGAGTGGGCCAGTGGATAGGAGTTCTTTCCCTGTCTCTCAAAATAATAAAGAAATTAAACTAAATTAAATAGAACGTAGCAAGAGGTGAAAAGACAAGAATGGTAAGTGAGGACTGTTTGTAGAAGTTTTCTGTGGTGACAAGTTCAGCGATGGTGACGAGCACAGGGAAGGAACACCTTTCTCCACCTTGTGTCTCACTAGTCCCAGATACCAATTCTATTTTCCTCTCTCTGACTACAGCAAAGGCAGACACTGAGGAGATGAAGGGTGGGTGGGAAGACGAGGAAAAGGGAAAGAGAGATTAGGGACTATAATAAAGGGGGAGTAGAAAGGGACAAGGAGAGAGGGAAATCCTAATGATACAGCAAATTATTCCTTCTCTCTACACTGGACTTGAGTTCTGGCAATGGAGAAAAATAAAATGTTGGGGAGAGAACTGAGAAACATGTGACCAATTACCTTGAAAATAAGCAATATACAAGGAGACTTGAAAAGTTTGTAGAAAATGTAATGGAAAGGTAAGTTTATATTGGTACACAAAAATTTGAAATCCATGCATAATCCATGCATGCTCCATCTGTACACCTTGAGACATCACTACCTCTTTTTTAAATAAAATACTTAATTTATTTACTTAAAAGACAGGGTTACAGATAGAGGGATAAGCGGGGTTGAGGAGAGGGAGGGAGGGAGGGAGGGAGGGAGGGAGAGAGAGAGAGAGAGAGAAATAGATCTTCCATCTGCTGATTTACTCCTCAGATGGCAGCTGCAACAGCTAGGGCTGGGCCAGACTGAAGCCAGGAACTTCTTCCAGGTCTCCCATGTGGGTTCAGGGGCCGAAGGACTTGGGCCATCTTCTGTTGGTTTCCCAGGTACATTAGCAGGGAGCTGGATCAGAAGTGGTGTCTACATGGGATGCCAGCATTGCAGGTGGCAGTGTTACTATGCCACAATGCCAGGCCCATATGACTACCTCTTAAAAATAAAACATGTGAATGTGTAGGACACTCAGTTGTCAGCTTGGACTCCTTTTCCTTATTTTTTAATTTTTAACACAGGTTAGTCTTCTCTGAAAGCTAGGCCTAGGGCATGCACTTCCCCTTATGGAGTTCTCAGATCCGTAGAAACACAATTCATCTTCATGACTTTGTGGTGCAAGGATTAAACATTTATTCTATCCCACTGCTTCAAATGGATTTCAAAGTCAGATTATTTTGAAAAAACACAATGCAAATTTTAGACTTAAACATCTGTGTCCAGTTTAGTTCTTTTCAAAACATCAAGTCAAAGCATTTTTCAAATTAAAAAAAAAAAACAGTATAATTATATAACTAGAAGCAGTGTTTCTCATCTCTGGTGATTGTTCTGTCAACTTCTGTTACTTAAAATGATCATCACATTTGCTCCCTGTCGTGCTTCTGCTTTGGATGTTGTAGTCAATGTAACTCTCTTCTCTTCTCTTTCTTTTCTTCCTTCTTTTCTTCCTTCCTTCCCTCCCTCCCTCCCTCCCTCCTCTCTCTCTCTCTCTCTCTTTATTTCTTTCTCAGGTTTTTATTTTATTTATTTGAGAGGTAGAGTTACAAACAGTGAGAGGGAGATACAGAGAACGGTCTTCCACCTGCTGGTTCACTCTCCAGATAGCTTCAGTGGTCAGAGCTGGGCTGATCCAAAACCAGGAACCAGGAGCCAGGAGCTTTTTCCAGGTCTCCCACATGGGTGTGGGGGCCCAAGGACTTGGGCCACCTTCTACGGCTTTCCCAGGCCACAGCAGAGAGATGGATCAGAGGAGGAGCAGCCAGGTCTCGAACCGGTGCCCATATGGGATGCTGGCACTGCAGGTGGAGTCTTAGCCAAATATTCCACAGCGACAGCCTCCACCATGACTCTTTATCAGGTAACCGTCGTAGTCCAACCCATAGTAGCTTGAAAGGAGAGATTGTTTACTGAGCCTTAGTGAGCAGAGGTAAGCTTGGCTTTGGGTATGGCTTGATTCAGGAGTCTACCATGTTCCTCAGCTCCATCCTGCAGGTTGGCATTTTCTGTAAGTCAGCTTTGTCACCAGGCTGACTCCTCTCATCACAGAAAGTCGCTGTGTCGTGATATCCTAAGAGTACCTCTACGTCCAGCAAATGTGACTGGCTGTCTGATCAGCTCTGACCTGTGGCCAGTGGATGGGTCAGACTGCCTGGCTCAGCCCAGTCAGGCCCATCGATCTCAAGCTCAGGTCAGGGACAATCTCTTCCGAGCTGCGTGACTGAGAGAGACAGAGAGCGTGGTTTTCAGGCAGAAATGGTGCTGCTATTACTTCATATTTTAGGAGCAGGAATGAATCCTTGGAGGAAAATAACAGATGGCTTGGGGAAATAGTGGCCAAGTCTGACTTTAGAAAAATACTAACGAAGTAATATTTGATATTTTCTCTGATTTTAACATTTCCACTTTCACACTGATTTCTCTCATTTTTGGTTAACATTTTACCCAAACTTACTGTATGCTTTTAAAAGCAAGGGACAATTAAAATATATATTTGGCTTGGATAGTCAATGGTTACTGCATTTTTGGGCAGTGAAAATCAGGGAGCGCCAAGTATGGAATTCTCACTTTATTATTTGCTATTTTTATTGACCTGGAATTGTCAGTAGCACATGGCATTTCTTCAGCACAAAGGTATAGATAGAACATTATTGACTGAGGGAAAATGTTATCTTATGTAAAATACTAGAGCCCAAAAAACTTCCCTTATTCTTCAGTAGTATAGATTTATATGATCTTTTCATGTAAATTTCTGTCCTATTGCCCTAAAATAGAAACTATAACATCACCAACCCAGAGTTCAGGAGGTGATATGCAAGATGAAGGTATACAAATACACTTGCCTGTCTTTGCATTTTAATTAAGATGCAATGGCCAGTTTCCCTCCTGCTGTTGCCTCTCTCCTATTTCTTACTTCGGTACCTGCTGTGTCCAGGCACGGTTTTGGGATTTGGGAACATAAGATCAATCATCATGGAGGCTCAGTCAGATCCTCCCAATAGTAATATATTGTTTTGATGGACTATTGCTCCTAGTCTACTGTTGATTACTTTAGCTAAAACACATGACAGGAAAGGGCTTAAATCAGCATAGAGCTGGAGGTTCCAGGATGGGGTGGCCTTATAGTTTGACCTCAGATGGTGGTTGGCCATGATGTATGTGAAGGAACCAAAACAGGGTGAGACAAGAAGAGAAAGCGAGACTAGGCTGAACTTGAACGGAAATACTCAAACACTCTCCGGAGAACCTCACCCTGAGGGCATACCCCCAATGACTCAGAGATCTCCCAGCTGCCCCATATCTCAGATGCCATCATTGGCTCAGGTCTCTGCCCTTGATTAATCAGCCTTCCACCATAAGACCTCAGAGTTTATAAACAACTGCCTGGTCTTTGGGGGAGACAAATCTTGCTGGACCCATAACAACTATGATAAAAGAGGAACCCTGTATATGTAAAAGAACATGAACTTGTGATTATTTCCTGTGCAGCAAGGATCATAACCTGGCGTCCAGGAGGAAGAACAATTTGATTTAGATACACAGGGCCCAGTCTGAATCGCAAGTCTGTTTAGAAGTAGAAAAGCACTCAAGGTTTTCTCCATCATCCATCTCTTACCTCAGGGGAAGTAGCTCAAGTCACTGGTGGAATGAAAGTGTGGGGAACCGAACCCAGACTATCCTGCAGTGTGAAGCAGGTTGGCTACTAAAGGAGAGAAATAATTCTACCTCCATCATTTTTATTGCTCAAGGTTCCCTGTTCAAAGTAAAAATTCACATGTGTTCAAGCATCTTGTATTAATACCAATGACAAGACAAATAAACTTATATCATTCTTTTAGTTAACTTATTTTTTCCTCCTTGGGTAGTTGAGGTTACAAAACCAGAGCCAGGAAAGCCATATTGCAATGAAACTCTTACAGAAAGATGTCCAAAAGTCTCATTGCTTCAGATGCAGCAAAACCGCTCCTGATTGGCAAAGGTTCCCCTTTTGTTTTCTCCCTCATGGGTACAAGAATCTTAAATTTTGTTTCCACAGTGTGCCTATCCCTATGCATTCCTTGTGTTGTAGAGCAGCAGAAGAGTGAGGTGGTGGAGAAAGAGGCTGTGGATTCTGACTGCATGGTTGACACTCACTCTGCAACATGCCGATTGTGTGAATTTACTCTCCTGCTCTTTTCTTGTGTATAGAATGAGGAAAATGGTAAGTACTGCCTCATAGGAACAAGGAAATCAATGTGTAAGGGGTTTTCACAAAGTTCATAGGAATTTCAGAATTTTTTGCACCAAACTAAATTAATCTTTTAATTGCATTTCCCATGAACTTTCTAAAGTATCCTGGTGTAACAGTTTCTCACATTTTGGATAGTCAAGCTGGGATAATGATTTATAATTCCTTTCTATTACTACATGAGATTATTTTATTATCTGAATTAGCTTACTCACTGAAGACTATTAAAACTTAAAGGATAAAACTGGATATCTAACATACACATGAACTTAAGTAGATATTTTCTAATTAAGATGTCTACTAGAATGATTATGTACACTTGCACTTACTAGGTATTTTATAATGTCATTTTTGTATGCATTTCTCAGCAACCCACTGTGGATACAAACTCCACAAGTAACAGAAACATAAAGGAGAATAATGGCATCTTCAATTTTCTGGTGACAGTTTCCAAGTAATGCTCTTTTTTTTGTAAAAAAAAGATTTATTTGTTAATTTATTTAATCTTATTTGAAAGGCAGAATGACAGAGCAAGTGAGAGAGAGAGAGAGAGAGAGATAGCATTCTATGCAGTGGTTTACTTCCTAAATCCCAGCAACAACTTGGCCTGGACCAGATCAAAGCCAGGAGCCAAGAACCCCATCTGGATCTGCCACATGGGTAGCAGGGGCCCAAATTCTTGGGCTGTCATCAGCTGCCTTCCCAGGCATATTAGCAGGGAGCTGGATCAGAGGATCAGAAGTAGAGCAGCCAGGACTCAAACAGCTCTCGGATATGGGATGCCAGTGTCATAAGCTGCACAACCATCTGTGCCACAACGCATGCCCCCATTTTTCATTTTTGAGCACAGATAGGCAATGAGTCTATAAAGACCAGAGGGAAGCTCTCTGCCTGCCTTAGAGAAAAGTGACAGACTATTTGGGGAATCAGAAATGCAAGAAGAAAGAATGTTGTGTTCTTCATTTACTCCTGATACATGGACTTCTTAAATATGTGATCTTTCTCAACCATGGCAGTATTGTCTTTCTAGAAGGCATCTGAGAACGTGCTACTGGCCTTTAATGAACTTGAATTAGGAAAGCTAAATGTCCTGCAGAGGGTGAGCGGGTCCTGCAGAATGAAACACTGCACCTCATCTTCCGGAATTGATGAACACATGGAGTCCTGTGAGAGAAACAGCTCCACCTGGAGCAGAAGAGATCTACGCAGTGACTACGCTACCCATGACCTTGTTGGGAGTCCTGGGTCTCCTAGATTTCAGTCTCCTCACTCATCAGTATTGTGGTAGAATTCCTTTTTTTTCTTTTTGACAGGCAGAGTGGACAGTGAGAGAGAGAGACAGAGAGAAAGGTCTTCCTTTGCCGTTGGTTCACCCTCCAAAGGCCGCTGCGGCCGGCGCACCGCGCTGATCCGAAGCCAGGAGCCAGGTGCTTCTCCTGGTCTCCCATGGGGTGCAGGGCCCAAGGACTTGGGCCATCCTCCACTGCCTTCCCGGGTTACAGCAGAGAGCTGGACTGGAAGAGGGGCAACCGAGACAGAATCCGGTGCCCCAACCAGGACTAGAACCCGGTGTGCCAGCGCCGCAGGTAGAGGATTAGCCTAGTGAGCCATGGCGCCGGCCAGTAGAATTCCTTTTCACCACCGGCGCCGGCCTGAAATCCATTCTAATATGAAGATGTTTCTTTCTAACTTCACAGATGTTGCATAATATTTTAATTTATTCCTATTCAAGACATTATACAGAGCTACTCCTACAGTACATGACTATTTAGTTGTAATTTATATTGTTATCATGTTTATTCTGTTCATAAATTAGTTCATAAATAACATATCCCGTAAGGGTCCATTTGACAAGCATGGCTGATGATCTCCTTTGTAAAGAGTTTATCAGCAGGGGCTGGCACTGCGGCATAGTGGGTTATTTTAAAGTCAATATTTAATAAATATTTACTTTATGTAGAATGAAATTCTAATTATACAATAAAAACAAGTGGTTATGTAATAAAAATAAAGGAACTGATCCACTAAACACTGGTTGCTCACACTGTAAATGTACAAGATGTGCATCAGCTGACTCTTGATTAGAAGTTACAGCTTCACATTATAATTTTGGGCATGCTGTATTATTATATTCAGAGCACAAACTAAAATTTATCAATTCTGACTATGGTCAGAATTTGCTGATATTTTTCCCCAAGATTTATTTTATTTATATGAAAGGCAGAGTAATAGAGAGAGAGAGAGAGAGAGAGAGAGAAAGAAAGAATCTTTTTTAACTTTTATTTAATGAATATAAATTTCCAAAGTACAGCTTATGGATTACAATGGCTTCCCCCCCCATAACTTCCCTCCCACCCGCAACCCTCCCCTTTCCTTCTCCCTCCCCTCTTCCATTCACATCAAGATTCATTTTCAATTCTCTTTATATACAGAAGATCAGTTTAGCATATATTAAGTAAAGATTTCAAATAGTTTGCACCCACATAGAAACACAAAGTGAAAAATACTGTGTGAGTACTAGTTATAGCATTAAATCACAATGTACAGCACATTAAGGACAGAGATCCTACATGAGGAGTAAGTGCACAGTGACTCCTGTTGTTGACTTAACAAATTGACACTCTTGTTTATGGCATCAGTAATCACCCTAGGCTCTTGTCATGACCTGCCAAGGCTATGGAAGCCTTTTGAGTTTACCAACTCTGATCATATTTAGACAAGGTCGTAGTCAAAGTGGAAGTTCTCTCCTCCCTTCAGAGAAAGGTACCTCCTTCTGAGAGAGAGAATCTTTTATCTGCTTGTTCACTCCCTAAATGGGTGCAACAGCTGGGGCAGGTCCAGGCTGAAGCCAGGAACCTGAAACTCCATCCAGGTCTCCCAGGTGGGTGCCAGGAACTCCAGTACTGCTTCCCAGGCACATTAGTAGGGAGCTGGATTGGAAGTAGAGTACCTGAGTTTGAACTGGCTCTCCAATATGGGATGTGAGTGACACAAACAAGGTAGCGTTACATTGCCTTCCCCAGTAAAACATATCTTACTTTACTTGGCTGAAATCCAAAGATGAAATGCTTCTCATGTAACATTTTTTCCTCTTAAGAAAAAAAGCAGTTTTTAAGCAATATTATGCAAATCCCAATGTGAAATGGAGTTGATATATGCCCCTGAGACTGTATTCCTTGAAAAAATATTTAATCCATTTTGAGTCTGGAGAGGCATTATTTCATTGTGTTCTGCACAACTGGGCATTCAGTCCCTTTTGATAGACTCAGTAATCCATCCGAGCTTTGCAATTTCATTTGTCAGCCAGAATAAATTGCATAGAAGCCATTACTAGGTAAAATTGGCAAATTTGAGTTCCAAAATAGATTTCTAAAAAAGTCCCTAAATTTTTGAGCTTCTGATTGGAACATAAATTATACTTAAATTGATTTTGCTGGGAAAACAAAGACATTAAAATAAGTAGAATAATTTCTTCAACCTCCTTTTAAATCCACGATATTGTTTAAATATACACTAATCTTTTAAAAAAACTACACATGGGAGGAATTTTTGCTGTTTGCTTTTTTGAGTTTCTTGGAAAATAAATTACTCTGGGAATGACATTGAGACATAGCCGGTAAAGATGCCACCTGCAATGCTGGCATATCACATGGTGGCAGTTCAAGTCCCTGCTCCCTGCTAACGACCTAGGAAAAGCAGTGGAAGATGGCCCAAATTTTTGGGCCCCTGCTACCCATGCAGAAAACCTGGATGAAACTTCTGGCTCCTGTTTTGGCCTGGTCCAGGGCTGGCCATTGCAGCCATCTGAGGAGTGAACCAGTGTATGGCAGATCTCTCTCTGTGTCTCTCCCTCTCTGTCTGTAACTCTGACTTTCAACATAAAATAAATCCTAAAAAAATTACACTTTATTTGAAACATCTCATCTTCATGAGAATTGTGAAACTCTAATCTCTAAATAATCATTTGGATGTCCGAAGGAATATATTGCGTTAATTTTTGAAGGATATTTTGGTGGTCATAATATACTAGATTGACAGTTTTATCTATTACTTCTATCAAAGTTCTGTTCTACTCACTTCTCACACACATTGTTCCTAATATGAAAGCTGAGGTCATCCTCACTTTTATTCCTCTGTAAGTAATAGGCTTTTTTTTTTTTTTTTTTTTGACAGGCAGAGTTAGACAGTGAGAGAGAGAGAGAGACAGAGAGAAAGGTCTTCCTTCTGTTGGTTCACCCCCCGAATGGCCAGTACGGCAGGCGCGCTGCTACAATCCAAAGCCAGGATTGGGCCATCCTCCACTGCACTCCCAGGCCACAGCAGAGAGCTGGCCTGGAAGAGGAGCAACCGGGACAGAATCCGGTGCCCTAACCGGGACTAGAACCCGGTGTGACAGCGCCGCAAGGCAGAGGATTAGCCTAGTGAGCCGCCGGCGCTGGCTTGTAATAGGCTTTTTCTCTCAGTTGCTAGGATGTTCTCAATCCTTGGCTGGAGAAACTTGATTATAATGTATCTTGATTTCATTTGCCTCTTATTTCTTGTGCTTGGGTTTGTCGAACTACTTGGGTCTGAAGTTGCCACACATATATTATTTTTGCCACAGAAAATTAGCAATGCCGGAAAGCCTGTTCACCTACATTTATAAGTTCTGAATGATGCTACAAAATAGTTAACTTTATTAAATAAACATGAGTACATTTGAATATTATAATATTGTGTTGTCATTTGACTGACGATCCTATAAGTCTCCTGCAACACAAAAACGCGTGGTTTACCAGAGGAAGGGTTCTCAAAGATGTGTTTAAAAAGTGGGTTGCAGGAACATTTTCAAGAAAGCAGCAGGTCAGATCTTGTCTAGTGTTCTGAAGAAGCAACCAGCTGATGAGCAGGTAGTTTTCATCACATGAAGCTGTTAAACAAGTCTCTATAAGACCTTGGAGAAAGTAACATGTCTCAAGTGACAAGCATTTTGCAATGGATAAAAATCTGGATCTTTGGAAAAGTTACACTGCAACAGGAAATCTTGAAATTTTCCCAGTGCTGCTTGAGCTTGAGAATGAGGAAGGAGGTTAGCCAGGCTCGAGTTTGATAGAAAACCACGTGGAAGAACCACAGAACGAACAGAATGGTATTTTCTGTGCAACACAAAACTGAGAGAGCCTTTCTCTGAATCCTCCACTTAATGTGAGAAAGCGACTTTGAAAAATGAATGAAAACTTTGTGGGCTGCAGCCCGGCCATGCAGTCGCCATGAGCCTTATGGGTGTGCCGCTAGAAAAGCGCTGGGCTCCTGTGGAGGAGGGGGAGCCTGCCGTTGCACACACGGGGCTGCAGTCCTCTCGCTGTCCGTGTGAGCAGGCTTTGACGTGTTTCACAAGCACCATGAGCAACGGTGGAAATCATCTCATTTTAGCTAAAATGAGATCTGCCTGTGTTGATCTCACGTTTGATGTAGAATTGAGTACTTGTGTAGTGGACGAATCAGCAGTTTCACATGATTTTATTCTTTATTTCTAGGTTCAAAAATCACAACGTTTATGAACAAATAGGTGTAGAAAGGTGATAGCAAGCCAAGATATATATATATGTGTATATATATATATGTGTGTGTGTGTGTGTGTTTGATAATTGCTAAACTTTTATATGAGCCTGATCATATTACTCAGGAAGAAAATGAATTTTTCAAAGCTTTATATAGAGATATACTTTTATTCACCATCATTTAGCTTATATTCTTAATACTTCTAGCTGTAACCAATCACACTGTCAATTTATTTTCTATTATGAATAACTCTATTTAAATTAATTTGTAACTTTTATCCACATTACATCAACCAATTTTTTTCTAAGATTTGTTTATTTATTTGAAAACCAGAGTTACAGAAAGGCAGAGGCAGAGAGAGAGAGAGAGAGGTCTTCTATCCACTGAGTCACTTCCCAGATGGCCACAATGGCTGGAGCTGGGTCGATCCGAAGCCAGGAGCCAGGAACTTCTTCTGGGTCTCCCACATGAGATGCAGGGCTCAAGGGCTTGGGCCATCTTCCACTGCTTTCCCAGGCCACAGTAGAGAGCTGAATCAGAAGTGGAGAAGCCAGGACTTGAACTGGCACCTATGTAGGATGCTGGCACTGCAGGCAATGGCTCTACCTGCTATGCCACAGCACTGGCCCCCAAATTGATCATTAGAAATAAATCGCAATTTATTGATTTCAGCCTACTACTTAAGAGAAATGTATTACATTTGCCTTGTGTGTTTTTATAACTTAAAAATACATTAATATCTACATTAACATTGATTTCAAGAAATGTAAGCTAAATCTAACTCACTTTTTTCAAAAAAATTTGTATAAAACATCATATTTAGTCTTAAATAGGGAGGAAAATCTTGAACTCCCATAGACTACAAAGCGCATTTGATTGACTGCTTGTAGAGCAGAGGTTTATGATAAGCGTCCAGGCCTTCCTAGATATAAAGACCTTGCATTCCAGCTATGGGGCCCTACCCCTGCTCTGTCGCTCTGTTCCAAGGCCGCACTGCCTGTGAACCGCTCTCGGCCCGTGACTGAGCACCACGGGAACACTGAGGCAGGCCCATTCCTGGGTGCCATGAAACTCTTCTGACGCCAACTGTGGCCGGAAGACTCCCTGGCAGCCTTTTCGACCTGTCCTTAGGCTGTGCAGCAGTCCAGAGCTCTCCTATCCCACCTTCCCTCCCGCTCCCCTGCACTCAGGGTCCCGATGACCCTCTCATTCTTTCCAGTGTCCTTTGTCATTTTCTCCCAAAGATATTTCCCCTGATAAGATCTCTGCATGTGTATTCCTACCTTAATTTACTGAAGGCCTTGCATTAACCCACTAGACTTGGTAAAAAACAAAAAACCAAACCAAACCAAACCAAACAAACAAAAAAAACAAGCAGGAAATAAAAATAAAATGAGACCTAAACTTTCTCCATATTATTAATTTGTGTTAAGAGTTCCTGTCTTTTGTAGGGGAGGGGAAGGACGCAAAAAAGACTAGGTTACTAATATAATGGCAGTTTATCTACAGAAAAAGGTCATTGTAGCCTCAAACGAGGATGGATATTACTGGGTTATATGAACTATAATTTACTGATCACACTGACACTTTGCAATTGGCAGAAATAAGAATACTTGGAGAACTGAAAATTATTTCAAGAATTTCTCCAGGTTGAGAAAGGTTGAGAAAAGGCCCTCGGGGCTCTTTCTGGTGCGCTTTTATCTCCATCTCATTTCATTCCTTGATCCTCTGAGAATTGCGTTCTGTGCTGAAGTTGAAATATTCTGCTCCCATTTTGCACTCAAAGTAGTTGAGAGCAATTCTTGCTAACGCAGAAGCCTATCCTAAAAGATCTGCTTCTTTCTCCCTGTCCCTTTATGTGGCCTATGAGGTCTTTGATAGAGGCCAGCTACATTGCAGGGTTGAAAAGCTGGATTCCAATCTTGAAGTATTGCATTTTTAAAAAAGTTATTAAGATAAAATTTAGGTATAGGACAATATAGGACTACTGTTCACAAATTCAGGGAAGGGAAATAAAAATTTGGATATTAAACAGGGCAAAAAAAGAAAACCCCAGTAGCTAGAATTGGGGCTTAAGTTTAGGGCCAGAAGCAGAGCAAAGTATAGCGTTTAACTATATCCTATGATGGGATCAATAGATGTCAGTTTCTAACATCAGCTCATAAGATGAAAATTGCATTTAGACCAAATTAATCTTGAACCCATATAATATGGAAAAAAGTGCCTTTAAGCAGTAGAGTTGTGGTCATCTTGGTGAGATGCTTTCCTGTGAGACCTTAGACACGGGAGCACCGGATTCCTATCTCCCATCTTACGTTTCCACGGGAACATGTTCACATAGATTTTTGTGACTAGTAGATTTACTCACGCTACTGACTATTTTTTAGGTTTGCGTCTTTTCTTTTTTTACTTCTATGTCTCTGCAAGATGAGAAAACGTGACTCTGGGATAGTTCCTTGAGTCTTTTGATGCAGGGAGGCAGAGTTGGTAGGTACCAGCTAAGATCTTGACAATACAATAGCTGAAAGGTGAGAGAGCCTGAATGGGAACTGCAAACTGTACTCCGGATCCAGCTTTGGAATCAAGAATAAAATTGTGGGGAAGACTTTGGTCAAGGGTTCTGTTGGCTTTCCCATGCATTGCCTAATAATGCAACTGAATTGCATTACACATAAAACCCAAAATAAAGCAGCATTTATGTATCTTTGGACATATAATCTGATATAAAACTTCAGGGTACTTCAACAACTTCATGGAAAGTGGAATTAAAGGGTAAATTTATTTTGGAACAAAAAACTGGAAATCCATACATGCAAGTAGTCTTCAGAGTTCACGGAAAGTGAGTATTATAAAAAACCTATGTATGCATTTCAAATTTTTGGGACCAAAATAATCACCTTCAATTCTATTTTTCATTAACTTTTAAAAAAGATTTAAAAAATTTATTGACTTATTTGAAAGGGAGAGCATTGTGGGAGTGGATAGACACAGAGAATTTTCAGTCTGTTGGTTCACTCCTCGGATGGCTGCAACAGCAAAGGTTGCATGCATTAGGCCAAAGCCAGGAGCCAGGAACTCCGTACTGGTCCCCCACATGGATGTCAGGGCCCAAGTACTTGGGCCATATTCTTCTGCCTTCCCAAGTGCATTAGCTGGAGGCTGGATCAGAAATGGAGGAACCAGACTCAAGGCATTGCATGTGGTGACTTAACCCACTGTGCCACAACACAGGTACCTTTGAAGTCCCCTCCTACCCCCTAAGTGAGATGGTGTATTGCATAAAGACTTCATGCTTTAATTCAGGTCCTTTACATAGTGCATTCAATCCTCATAATCATTTCACAAAATAGATGTTGCTTTTACCCTATCTTTTTTTTTATTTTTATTTTTTGACAGGCAGAGTGGACAGTGAGAGAGAGAGACAGAGAGAAAGGTCTTCCTTTGCCGTTGGTTCACACTCCAATGGCCGCTGCGGCCGGGGCGCTGCGACCATGGCAGGAGCCAGGAGCCAGGTGCTTTTCCTGGTCTCCCATGGGGTGCAGGGCCCAAGCACCTGGGCCATCCTCCACTGCACTCCCGGGCCACAGCAGAGAGCTGGCCTGGAAGAGGGGCAACCGGGACATTATCCAGCGCCCTGACCGGGACTAGAACCCGGTGTGCCGGTGCCACTAGGCGGAGGATTAGCCTAGTGAGCCGCGGCGCCGGCCTACTTTTACCCTATCTTTAATGATGACTAAACTAAGGCTTAAAGGTGCTGAATATCTTTCTTCAGGTCACCCAGTGGCAGGCTAAGATTTTATAATTTTCTTTGATTGCATATTATTTTTGAAAAATACGCATTTTTCATCTACCTACAAGCTTGTGTAATAAGTAATCAGGGGTTAATGTGATTACTTAATTTCTTTAGCATTAATGAAATAGAGCACTTTTCTTTCTATAAAATGAAATTATACTTGTTTGGGATCAAGTGATGGAGCTATTTTATCCAGGAAATCACTTACTGGCTTAACTGTGTATGTATTAAGGTCACAATAGTCAGTTTCATCTTATCACTCTTTCTTAACACATGCGTGTTTAAAAAGCAAGCAATGTAATAATAAAATACTTATAGTGAGCTATTGAAAGAAATCTGCTGAGTGTGCAATCCGAACAGTTCCTTTAGAATATAATTCAGAAGGCACTTGCAGACTTAAAATATGGTTTCTCTAAAAGTATTTCTTATTATGTGCATTCAGTTGGAAAAAGATGTTATGACCAAATTCATGACTGACTCGTTCTAGTTCCTAAAAGTGATACCTGTCAGTAACATCCTAGTGCTTTCATAGAGAATGGTCATTGAATGCTTTCTCTCTTTGCCAGTAGCCTTGCTGTAGCATGCACAATTGAAGGGCCTTCTTCTTCTTCTTTTTTTTTTTAAAGATTTATTTATTTATTTGAAAGTCAGAGATACATAAAGAGAGGAGAGGTAGAGAGAGAGGTCTTCCGTTCACTCCCCAGATGGCCACAACAGCCAGAGCTGCGCTGATCCAAAGCCAGGAGCCAGGAGCTTCTTCTGGGTCTCCCACGTGGGTGCAGGGGCCCAAGGACTTGGGCCATCTTCTGCTGCTTTCCCAGGCCATAGCAGAGAGCTGGATTGGAAGAGGAGCTGCTGGGATTAGAACTGGCGCCCATATGGGATGCCGGCTCTTCAAGCCAGGGCGTTAACCCACCGTGCCACAGTGCCGGCCCCGAACGACCTTCTGTTTCTGAACATTGTTTCTTTCCTATGAATTATAATTGCTTTAAAGTATCTCTGAAAAATGATACATAAAAGGGAAAATTAGTATACCAGTTACTATAAACAATGAAGTTAAAGCCATTAAATCTAATCTAAATGAGGCTTAAATTAAGACACAGCAGTTCATCTGTACATTGTGCACAAAACAGAATTAAGAAGTCAGACATACACTGTTAATTGCAGAGTATGCAGCATCAATGCATTTGGGGATGCAACTCTGTCTTCACAACCTTTAAGCATATTAGCCAAAAGTGGACCCCAACATGATGGATATTAGTTTCAAGGCTTTTACTTCTTTACATATGTTTTTAGTTTTAAGATAATGGCCCAATTGGAAATAGTCAACAAGGTAAAATATCAATTGCAAGTACAATTTAAAAATTAGATTTTTTATAGTATTGACATTATATTGATGCCTAATTTAGCAAGGCCACTTGAGAGGAATGTTTTAGGGGCCAGTGTTGTGGTGCAGTAGGCTAAGCTGTCACTCACGACGCTGGCATCCCATATCAGAGTGCCTGTTTGAGTCCTGTCTGCCCTTGATCTGATTTAGCTTTCAGCTGCTGTCCTCAGGAGGGCAGTAGATGATGGCTCAGATGCCTGAGCATCTGCCTCATACATGAGAAACCCAGATGGAGTTCCTGACTCCTGGCAGTTGTGGGCATTTGGGGAGTGAACCAGCTGGTAGAAGAGCTTTCTCTGTCTTTTCTTCTCTCTCTCTGATGCTCTGTCTTTCAAATAAATCAATAAATACATAAATCTTAAAAAGAAGAGGATTGCTATAATGAATTAACAAAATGTTTTATTTAATTGTATCTATATGTTAAAGGTAATGAATGGTTTTGAAAATCATTCAGTGTTACCTAGATGGCTAGAAAGAAACTTCTGGCCAAAATAAGTGCGTTGTCTAGGATAGTAAAAATCCTTTAAAATAAAATTTTTAAGTATTTGAGTATTTTTAAGAAACACATTTCAGCATCATTAAGACAAATGCATGTCCAGGTTTTTAACTGAAAAACACTTTATGTTTACAGTTAAAGTCAGATTCTATGAACATGATATTTACATAACCTTATATTACAATAACGATAGCTTACTTGATCTATTTCTCACATGCTTCACATCTTTATTTAAAATTAGTGTCCTTTTGGAATGTAATCATCTTTCATTTTTAATTTTTTTTGAGATTTATTTATTTATTTGGAAGGTTACAGAGAGAGGGAGAGGGAGGGAGGGAGGGAGAGAGAGAGAGAGAGAGAGAGAGAGAGAGAGAGAGAGAGATCTTCCATCCACTGGTTTACTCCCCAGATGGTAGCAATGGCCAGGGCTGAGCCAGACCAAAGCCTGGAGGCAGGAGCTTCATTCGCGTCTCCCACGTCGGTGTAGAGGCCCAAGCACTTGGGCCATTTTCCTTATGTTTTCCAGGCCATTAGTAGGGAGCTTGATGGGAAGTGGAGTAGCTGGGACTCGAACCAGCACCCACATGGGATTCTGGTGTTGCAGGGAGTGCTTTACTCATAGTGCCACAACCCTTAAACAATGGAATATATTATTAAATGAACAAACAGCCTTTAAAATGACTAAAAAATTTTTAAAAAATATTTATCTATTTGAGAGAGAGAGAGAGCACTCCCATCTATTCACTTTCCAAATGTCTGAAATGGCTGAGGAGAGACCACTCAGAAGCTGTGAGCTAGGAACACAAGCCCAGACTTCCACATAGGTGGCAGGGATCCAACTAGTTGAGTGTCCCAGGGGTGCACACTAGCAGGAAGCTGGATCTGAAGCAGAGCCAGAGCTTGAATCCAGGCACTCCCAAATGGGACATGGGTGTCCCAACTGGCATCTCAATACTAAGCCAAACTTCTGTCCCTCTGTGCATCATTTTGACCTCTGATGTGTACAAGTCTGTCTTCACATCATCTCAAGGTGGCCCTGTCTTGCTTCAGTACTACGGTGCCACGAAGAACTACTCACTGGGTAAGAGCACAGCTTTTGGGGCCAGACAAGCTGGACTCAAATCCTAGTTTTGCCATTTAATAGTTGTGTGGCTTTGATCAAGTTATTTGACTTCTTTGTGCCTCAGTTTCCTTAACTGTAAGATGGAATCATAATAGATGTTGGGTTATAGATGGAATTAAATGAATTTATAGAACTCAAATGTTCAGAACAGTGCTTTGAAACTAGTGGACTCTAAAACTAAGATATCATGAATATTAATATTTATTCCTATAATATTTTATTTGCCAAGATACTGATTCAGCTAGCTAGGCAAGCATCCATCTTAATGAATCTCCCTACATTTCCTGATGGTTTCAATAAACTCTTCATTATGAAAACAAGTGATGAAAGTGAAGCTTCAGCTCTGGTCTTTGACACAGCTTTAGATCTGGTGTGCTGACTGGATTATGCTGAAGATGGAAAGGAACTGTTACCAGTTAAACTTTTTCCTCTCCAGCAAAAATAACATTGCACTCTTCTTAAAAAGATTGATTTACTTATTCGAAAGGCAGAGTTACAGAGAGATATAGGCAGAGAGAGAGAGAGAGAGAGAGAGAGAGAGAGGGATCTTCCATCTGTTGGTCCACTCCCCAAATTACTACAACCGCTGGAGCTGGGCCAATCGGAAGCCAGGAGCCAGGAGCTTCCTTGGGGACTCCCATATGGGTGCAGGGGCCAAGGACTTGGACCATGTTATGTTGCTTTTCCAGATGCATCAGCAGGGTGCTGGATTGGAAGTGGAGAAGCCAGGATGCACTCTAGGCAGTGGCTTCACCCGCCACAGCACCGGTCCCTAACATTGCAGTCTTAACCCCTGGTGTTTTGGACTGTTGTTTGACTTGGAAATGGAGTCTTTGCAGATTTAAGCAGGTTAAGGTGCGGACTCTAACCCAGTATGACGGATATCTTTATAAAAGGGAGATTTGGATGTACACAAGACAGAGGGAACATGAAGTGAAGACACAGGGAGGAGACAGCCACATGACTAACAGGATGCATGTTCAAACCCAGAACCGAGGGATTTCTTGCAAACACCTGAAAAGAGGAAGAGGCAAAAGGAAGGATTCTCTTCTAGACTGCCAGAATCACTGTGGCCCCATCAACACCTTGATCTTAGAAGTTTTATCTCTAGAGTTCTGAGACAACAGATTTCTGTTGTTGTAAGCCTCTCAGCTTTGCATTCTTACCGCCCCTCTGGCAGTCAGATGCAGGTATCATAGGCACATCCACTTTGTAATTGCTTTTCCTTACATCCAATGAAAACTGAGGGGACTGTAATTAATTGTTCCCCCCTTCCCCTTGAGGATCATGCATTGCGGATTTGAAGAAATAGATGCTTGTTTTCTAAGTGAAAATGAATTAATGAAATTACCTTTGATCAATGAGTGAAAAACAGGCAGGTGAGGGACTCCCCAATGTCACAACCAGGAGCTTGGGACTAGGTTCTTTTCATTTTAAATCTTTGCAATGATATTCTATGCAGGGGTTGTCCAATTTTTTTCAAAAAGATTTTTATTTATTTATTTATTTGTCAGGTAGAGTTACAGACAGTGAGAGAGACAAAGAGAAAGGTCTTCCATCTGCTGGTTCACTTCCAAATGGCTGCAACCGCCGGAGCTACACTGACCCGAAGCCAGGAGCCAGGTGACTTTTCCCAGTCTCCCATGTGCTGCAGGGGCCCAAGCACTTAGGCCATTCTCCACTGCCTTCCTGGGCCATAGCAGAGAGCTGGACTGGAAGAGGAGCAACCGGGACTAGAACCCAGTGCCCATATGGGATGCTGGCGCTGCAGGCAGAAGATTAACCTAGTGTGCCACGGCGCTGGCCCCTGTCTGTTCATTTTTAAACTACAACAGTTATCTTTTTTTTTTTTTTTTTTTTTTTGACAGGCAGAGTGGACAGTGAGAGACAGAGAGAAAGGTCTTCCTTTGCAGTTGGTTCACCCTCCAATGGCCGCCGCAGCCGGCGCACTGCGGCCGGTGCACTGCGCTGATCCGAAGCCAGGAGCCAGGTGCTTCTCCTGGTCTTCCATGGGGTGCAGGACCCAAGCACTTGGGCCATCCTCCACTGCACTCCCGGGCCACAGCAGAGAGCTGGCCTGGAAGAGGGGCAACCGGGACAGAATCCGGCGTCCCGACCGGGACTAGAACCCGGTGTGCCGGCGCTGCTAGGCAGAGGATTAGCCTATTGAGACGCGGCGCCGGCCCAACAGTTTTCTTCTAAAACAATTTATTTTCCTAGCAAGTGAATCAAATGCACTTGTGCATTTTTTAAAGATTTATTTTTATTTATTTGAAAGAGAGAGAGAGAGAGAGAGAGATATCTTCCATCCACTGGTTCACTCCCTAAATGGCTATAACGGCTGGAGCTGTGACAATCTGAAGCCAGGAGCCAGGAGCTTCTTCCAGGTCTCCCACATGGGTGCAGGGGCTTAAGGACTTAGGCCATCTTCTACTGCTTTCCCAGGCCATAGCAGAGAGCTGGATTGGAAGAGGAGCATCCGGGATTAGAAACTGGCACCCATGTGGGATGCTGGTGCTTCAGGTCAGGGCTTTAACCCACTGTGCCATAGTGCTGGCCCCAACTTGTACATTTTTTAAAAAAGATTTATTTATTTAGTTGGAAAGGGAGAGAGGGAGAAATAGAGAGAGGGAGAGAGTTAGAGAGATCTTCCATCTGCTGGTTCACTCTCCAAATGTCTGCAGTGGCCGGCACTGGACCAGGCCAAAACCAGGAGCCAGTAGCTTCACCCAGGTCTCACATGCGTGACTGGCACCCAAGCACTTGGTCATCATCTGCTGCTTTTTCTTGTCCATTAGCAGGGAGGTTTATGGGAAGGGGAACAGCTGGGACTCAAATTGGTGTCCAGATGGGATGGTGGAGTCACAGGTAGTGCTTTTACCTGCTACACCACAACACATGTCCAAGATGTACCTGTAAATTAAATTGTCTTTAGCTTCTTACATGTTCATTATTGTCACAGAACACACAGAGGCAGATTTGGCAGGGATCAGCAAATTGGGGAGAGCAACTGTTTTATTTCCCAGGTGAGGAAAATGAGGACAGAAGAGGCCAAGGAGTAAGTTACCCTTTGGATGCACTGCCTGAAGATTGTACTTATTGTAGCCTTCCTCTCTGTATCACACTACTAAGGATATGAATTTTAAGTCACATTTAAAATAGCAGCTTTTTCTGGATCTTCTTATGTTGTAGCGTGGTAGCCTTTTAAAGAGTAAGTGATCTTTGGGAAGAGTGCTTATTTGCCAATTATCTTTTTTTTTTTAAGATTTATTTTACTTATTTGAAAAACAGAGTTACAGAGAGGCAGAGACAGGGAGAGATTGGTCTTCCATCGGCTGGTTCACTCCCCAAATGGCCTCAACAGCCAGAGCTGAGCTGATCTGAAGCCAGGAGTCAGGAACTGCTTCTGTGTTCCCCATGTACGTGCAGAGTCCCAAACACTTGGGCCATCCTCCGCTGCTTTCTCAGGCACATTAGCAGGGAGCTGGATTGGAAGTGGAGCAGCCAGGACTTGAAGCGGTGCCCATATGGGATACTGGTGATGAAGGCTGGGTCTTTAACCCCCTGGGCAATAGTGCTGGCCTCTGCCAATTATCTTGAAGTTGTAAACAAAGTTGCTATTAATACATTCTACAGAAGGTGGGTTTAGGTCCTCTTTGCAGCCATTATGCACCAAGTCAGTGCCTGTGAAGTCCACACTGCGTGACGAAGGCAAGTGCCTACCTTAAGGTGGCTGGGCAGTTAGGGAAGAAGGGATACCTTAATATCAGGCTGCAAGCAGAGTTGTGCCCTAAGTTTCAGCAGAATGTTGATGGTTGTATGATGTTCTCAAGTCCTACTCCAGCTGAATTTGGAAGTACAGGGGAAAGAGAGCATGGGAAAGGTCAACAAACAAAGAGAACCTAAGAGAAAGCTACCAAGATTTTGAAAAGATAAGAAGCATAAAATCCTTTGTTTAGGGCTGTTAGTCAAAGCACACAGATTCTCCATGGTAGCTAATGTTTCATTAGTATCTACTTAGCTATAGTTTCTTAGAGATATCTCATCTTCTAATAATAATGGATTCAAATAATGGTATTAAGTTTGGGAATAGGATGATGTAAGGTACTGAATTTCAATTAGAAAGGAGAACATCTTTGAGATCTACTGCATAGCACAGTGACTATAGTTAATAATAATGTAATGTGTATTTCAAAATTGCTAGGGGAGTATTTTAAATGTTTCTATCACAAAAATGCCAAGTATGTGAGTTGCTGGATATGGGAACCAGCTTGATTTAATCATCAATAATGAATATTTATATCAGACCATCACTTTTTACTCTACAAATCCATAAAATTTGTGTCCATTAAAAATAAAATAAAAAACAACAAAATTTGCTTTCTGTCAGGTATCATAGTAATTACTTTGCTAGTATTGCCATTTTTTTAAAAAAGACTTATTTATTTATTTATTTTGAAAGTCAGAGATACAGAGAGAGGTGGGGAGATCTTCCATCTGCTGGGTCACTTCCCAGATGGCCGCACTGGCCAGCAGTGGGTAAGACTGAAGCCAGGAGCCAGGCTCTTTCATCTAGGTCTCACATGTGGGTGGCAAGGGCCCAAACACTTGTGCTATTCTGTGTTGCTTTTCCCAGGCCATTAGCGGGGGGCTGGATCAGAAGTGGAGCAACCGGGACATGAATCAGTGCCGATAAGGGATGCTGGTGTCACAGATGGCAGCTTTACTCGCTATGCCACAACGGTGGTTCCCAAGGCATTGTCTTTTTAAATGCAATCAAACTCTAAGAAATAACAGTTATTATCTTCATTCTCTAATAGTGAAAATAAAAATTCAAAGCATTTGCCTGATGTTGTATTGCTAGCAAATGGCTGAGCCAAGATTTAGACTTAAATTTTTCTACTGTCAAGGAGTATTTCCACCATTGGAATCCCTAATTGGACATCTTTCCCATCTCCTGGCTGATTAATAACCAATGGGTCCTCCCGCTGGTTAAGCACTTGGGTCACTGTCTTCATCTGGGGTCAGCTGTCCGTATAATCCCTGCTCCCCATTGGCCCTGGCAATTTGGTCTGCTCACCTCTCTTCTCTCCAACAGTCGCCACCAATTCTTCTTGTGATTCATCTACTAGAATTTTGGAGTAGGATTCAGATTTCCCTCTTTTCCTCTTGTATTTCTGGTAGAATAACAACAATGGAACAAAATAGTCCAGAATGTTAGTGAGGGTCTCACTAGCAACTTCAAGCTGTCGTAGGATGACATTGTCTATGGCCTGTGTGCTTCACCAGCAGAATGTTACTTTTGTGATTAGTTTTACCAAGCACAATTATTTTTCTTATGTTCTTAGACATTTGTAGCGATGAACAGAATTTTAGCATAATTCATGAAAATTTCCCTTTGTGCAAACTTGTGGTGGCCCTGATGTGCCTTCCTATATATAGCATATGCTAGAAAGAGAATAAAAGCTATTATAGATCACCTATATCCAAATTTGTGCACTTTGAGAAATAAATCAAAGAAGAAAGACTTAAGTACTATGGATTTCATAAAAAGCTCTTTAAAGCGGGCAAACCTTGGTTTGAATGAATTTGGCTAATATTTACTGAGCCCTTAATGTTATAAATGCTTCCATATAAAATGTCCTGATGATTATCCACATCTTATTCATGGAGAAATTGAAGCACAAAATCTGCCCAAAAAAACCCAGTAAGTTATGAACCTAAAGACCAAACACAGATCTAGATAAACAGGTTCTTAACTGCTTCTAAAAAATGTAGGATAGTTGCACAAATCTTGAGTATGATGTAAAGAACTGCATGATGTAAAGAGTTCTATGTAAAAACCAGCTTGTATTTTCTCTATTTTTCCCTCCAGTTTCCTTGAATCTTAATTTGTTTTCACTTCTGTAGTATTGCTTGATGCTGTTGAACAGTGGATCTCATTTTACTCTACCAAGTCTAGAGGTAAGTAATAGACTACTTAGCAAATGTGTTTTTCAAAACACTTTACACAGTTATTACTGAACCAGCCCACTGGCACAAAGCAAAGAAACACAGAGCAAACCGCATTCTCAGTTAAGCATGGCCAGCTGTGCAGACAGTGGTGGCATTTCTCAGACTGACCTGGTTGAGATGATGCCAATTTTGATACAGCATAAACCAGTGTGCCATCTCAGGTGCAATTCCTTATACAGCCAGCTTGCTTCTTCTCCAATGTCTCTTCTTGGAGGAGTACTGAATTGTATGGCCAGTCTTCATCCAAACCCATTGGGGAAATTTGGAGATTTTGTTTTTATTTTTCAGTCAGGAATCTCTTGATCCTGGAAGTCTTATGAGAAAACTCGGTGAGGAAGGGTGTCAGGCACACTCCACACGTTGGTGGAGATGAGTAAGTGAGCCAAGTGTGAATATTTTAGTTCAGTCATTTTGTATTTTGGGGCTAGGTGGTTAGATAATTCTTTGGAGATACTTGGTTTAAATTAGTATCTGTAAATTTAAATTCCTTAAAAAGCTTACATTTGCCATTCTTCTCTGGATGCCTTGGTAAGTACAGGTATCTAACACAGTACGACAAAGCTTCAGTTACACCACTGGTTTGAAAGTTCTCATAAACTTCATCAGTTGAAACTTTCCCACTGCAGTGGAGTGTATGGGATGCTTGGATTGCAAGATTTTTTTTTTCTTGCATCAAAATAAACTCATCGTTTATTTCCATTTTCTAGGAACTTTTTGTAGTATCCTTGTGTTTTCTAGGAGTGAAACCCTAAAGACATCTGTCGCTCCCCCTCTTCACGGAGGAACGACACAGGACCCTGCGCTGTTCTTTTGTCTGCTCGGCCCTCCCTGGGTTTGCTGCTGGTTCTTCCCGGGTTGGCTACCGACCCTTCCACCTCAGTGGAAGGGCGGTTCCCCCTGCCACTTTCCCCACTTCCGCGGGGGAGCGGCACACCACCGGCCGGCTCTCTCGGGGGCTGTACAGGTGTTCCTTCAGATAGATGTTCCTGGTGCATGTTGTCTCTCTCCTCCTTTATAGTCCTCTTCTACCAATCCCAACTCTGCTACCCACACGCCGAGTACGCTGCTCTCCTCCAATCAGGAGCAGGATCAGCTCCTGCAGGTCATTACTCAAGTTGGCGAGAGGCAACTGCATAGAAGCTGTTTACTCCTCTCCCAGCGCCATATTGTGGGAGAGAAGATGCATAGAATAAGTCTTAATTCGAGTAACAGTCTAGTCTGAGTTGCTCCCCACACCAGTCGTTGCAGCCATTTGGGGAGTGAACCAGAGGATGGAAGACCTCTCTCTCTGTCTCTCCCTCTCTCTGTAACTCTACCTCTCAAGTAAATAAATACAATCTTTTAAAAGAAACATTACATGGATTTATGGGGTCTTCTTGAAGATTCAGTTTTGAGAGGCTTAATGTGTAATTTTCTTATTTAATGATGAAATGTGAACCACATTAGGAGTCAGGAATGATTAATTTGGAGACTGCATTGCTAGGTGTCTGCGGATAGAATTCATGTTGTCTGTGAACATAGATAGCAGAAAGTAACATTTCCCCACAAATTTCTAAGTATAATTTTATGTTTCTTTAGTAATGAGTATATCAACAAACCACGAAAATGCTAACCAATGACACATATTTCCATATCATCTACTGTTATTACAGATGTCTCAAAACATGTTCATGCAATTACTGAGTTGAAAAGCCACTGTGATTTTATTACTTAAGTGTCAGGTACAAATATCAGTCTAACACATATTTGTTGTTAAAATTCTTTCTAACTGTGTCTCAATGGTTTCCTTTCTAATCTTATTATGTTCCCACATTTAAAAATATTTTTATGGACACAAGTCCACAGATTACCAGAGTTCCACGGGCACAAAATGGATTAAGAAACCCTGACTTTTGCAAGGATAAACTGGTTTCCTTCATGGCGGTACTTTTTTTGTGATTCTAGAGACAGAGAGGGGGAAAATAATTATGTTTACCGGCACAGCACACTAGGTGGCAGCACGTCATTGTTTAATTTCCAAAATATCAACTCTCACTCCTGGCCATATCTGGCTGTGCAGTGTAAACAAGATATTTAGAAAATAGTACACTTTCAGAACATAAATTTCAAAACTTTTAAAACTCTCAGTTGATAGTAATATGCTCCTTTCTGTGTAATATATAGGACACATAAAAATTCATTTTGATTTTAAAATTATTTTAGATTGACACAAATAAAGTACTTATTTTCAGTGCTTTCTCTAGGTTTTCTTAAAAACAATAATAGCAAAAACTCTTATGCTACAAGATTTTCTTACTAGTCACATAAGCACCATGATCTCATTTACACAAATTAAGCCCATATGTCCCAAGAGTAATTCATGGATTACATACATTTTCTTTCCCTACCACATACCAATTATTATCACATACTTTCTTTAATTAAAATTTGAGATGTTTTTCATTAAATAAGGATGGTTGAATGGGCAAAATGTGGCATGATAGATTGCAAAATGGCTGTAACTCCTCATTCCTCCCAGAAGGAGACAGAATCTATTAAGTCTGACTTTCAATGTAAATATTTTTAAAAAATAAAAATATATTTGAGAGGCCCAGAGAGAGAAAAAGAGAGGGGAAAAGGAGGAGAGGGAGAGAGAGGTAGAAAGAGAAAGAACGTTTTCAATGGCTGGTTTGCTTCCCAAATGCCTGCAATAGCTGGACCCAGGAGCTGGAACTCAATGCAGGTCTCTCATGTGGGTGTCAGGAACTTGAGTACTTGATCTATCATCTGCTGCCTCCAGGATTTGCATTGGCAGGAAGCTGAAACCAGGAGCCAGATCTGGGAATCCAACTCAGTTATTCCCAATTGGGACATGGGCATCTTATGTAAGGCTAAATGCTCACCCCTACTTCTCTGTCTCTAGGCTCTGTACTGTTCTTGAGATTTGCTTTGGCTGGTAGAATGCAGTGGAAGTGACAGTGTGCACTTCCAGACCTTGCTTTTTGCCTTTGAGTTCCTGCTTCTGGGACTTGGCAGTGAGCTTGAACCTCATGAGACAAAGCACCTGAAGTATTCTGCTGAGAGAACAGACATAGGGGGTTTGAGACTGGTGGGGCAGAGCCGTATTCTCCCAGACAAATCCTAGAAAGATGAGGCCCAGTGGGGGCCTGTGTTGTGGGGTAGCAAGTTAAGCCTCTCTGCCCACCCCCACCTCCGGTTTATGAGTGCTCCCCCCGCAGTCCCCAGCTGCTCCACTTCTGATCCAGCTCCCTGCTAATGCAGCTGGGAAAGCAGCAGAAGACATTGCTAGTGCTTGGGCTCCTGCACCCATGTGGAAAGTAGCTCGAAGAAGCTCCTGGTTCCTGGCTTTGGCCCCGGCCTTTGGGACATTTGGTTAGTGAAGCAGAGGATGGCAGATCACTCTCTCTGTGTAACTCTGCCTTTCAAATAAATATAACCTTTTTTTTTTTTAAAGAAAAAAGATGAGGTCCCCTTGAACAACCAGTCTACTGCCAGACAATGAGAGAGCCAGTTGATCCAGAGGAATGACCCAGCCTAAATCTCTGACCTACTACTGACCTCAGATACATGAGTAATAAACATTGATTTTAATTGCTGAGTTTTGACATGGTGCTTTATGCAGTATTATTTGTACGATAGGTAATGGTTATAAATGACTCTTTACTTGTAACTATATAAAAGCTCATACCTGATCCCACATTCTCCAAAAAAAAAAAATGTACCTGTGATTGAGTGTTCCATTGTAGCAGATATTTGTGCATATATGACATTTACCAAGTATTTCTGGCCACTTAGTAAATCTAGCTTTATTTTAGGTATAAGAAGCCAGGATAGAAAAACAAATTGGGTTGGTAGAGGAATGTGTTTTGGGGTGAATGTGTCTGTTCCCTCCAAATTCATATGTTGAGGTCCTAATATCCCAATGTGGTGGTATTTGGAGATGGGACTTTTGGAAGGTAATTCATTTCCAATAAGGTCTCAAGAATGGGGCCTTCATGATGGCATTATTGCTCTCGTAAGAAGAGGCATCAGTGACTCCTCTCTTTCTCTCTCTCTCTCTTTCAGTGTGCACAAAGAAGAGCCCATAGGAGCACACAGTGAAATGGTAGCTACCTAAAAGCCAAAGAAAAAGACCTCACAATGAAATCTACGTTGTTGGCGCTGTTAGCTATACATTTTTATGTTTAAACACTTCTATTGTATTTTGATGTGGTACCTAGAGCTGGCTAACAAAGAATGCAAAATAAAGGGAAAAGATGATAACTAACAATTATTGAGTATCTTACAACAATCTAACAGCAACATAAACATTTATTTAGTCCCCTACAAGAACCCAGAGGGTAGCAGATAAGATAATGAAGACAAGGACTAATAATATGTCCACAGGCCCATGGCCAACAAGTGGCAGAGTTAGGACTTGCACCAATGACATCTGTCTCTAGAAGCTGTGTTCTTAGCAGCTATTTTATACTGCTGAGACACAAGGCAGGGAGAGAAAGAGGCAGGAGGTGATGGCTTACCCAGTTAGCACAGTGCCAGGGATCAGAACCTGTTGTGTTCTCTTTTGGGCAGCCTGCTTCTACGTACAGAATGTTCTCATGAGGAAGCTTCTGAAAACTGTGGGACCTGGAGTAAATTAATGGAGATCTCCTCGGAACACTGAAATACATTTCCCATTTTCCCTCCATAACTTGAACTGCAACATCCTTTTAGGGCCCCTTGGGGCTCCAACACTGATAACTGATTTTCTATAGACACCTGGTCAGCTAGCATCAGGAGACCTGACAGATGCTGAGTCGTCTGGTCATTATGCAGTGCTATGTGTGGCGAGCTGTGCTGTGGAAAACAGGAGTAGGTGTGCTTTACTGTGTAGGATAGAACAAAATTCTTTGCACACATCCAGGCACAAACAAGGAAGTGTTTAAAAACATTTATCCAGTGTTGTTCTTATACAAAATGCATACCAGATGGGTTCATGAGTTGCCCGTCAATATTAATTCTACTTACAGGGTGGCAGAATAACTTGATGATAATTAGGACTTTGATACTTAATTGGTCAGGGAGGACAACTGAAATACCACAGGAAAAAAGATACTCTCCAGGCAGACAAGAAGTTGCTGTGTCCTTCCGATATGCAGGAAGGTTCTAGAATGTTCTGCAGCACTCTGACAGCAGAGCTGGAGAAGAGAGATCTGAGTGAATTAGCCCCTCCCACCTTGCCAAGTGCCCCTCAGCTCATGGCATGTAGGAGAGAAGCAAGAAAAGGCCCACAGCTTGCTCAGAAGTGAGAGAAAGCTACGAGAAGTGAGTGCCAGGGCGAGAGTGGAGGCTGTTGTCCCAGTTTCTGGGTGATGTGGCAAAGCAGCAGAGGGGCGGCAAATCAGGGTCACCAGCGTGAACGCAAGAGCGAGGTGGAGGCCACGTGGAAAGGGGAACACCAGGAGCCTAGTGTGCAAGAGCATAGCCTTCTGGTCTGTCAGCCTCACACACGCCGCCGCCAACGCGGTGAGGGCAGAGGGCGCCCCTAGCGGCGGCAGCTCAGCGAAGGCAGCCGAAGCACATGTCACACCCATTTCGAGACAACACCTCCCTGGGTCCAGACCCTTTTTCTGGGGAGAATAAAAGAAAGAGAGAAGAAGAAAGAGGAGATGCTGTCTGGATATGAAGTTCAAAGTTTGACCTAACTGAATTCCTAAGAAGCTGAGCTATGCAGGATGTGACCAAGTTGCCTTTGATAGGCAGGTGTAATTAAGTCTCTTTGTTTCCCCTCCCCACATGCGATCAAGTGGTCTAAAGGTTGCAAGAATAAGCTGATGAACAAGAGATCCTCCCTTCCTTATGAGTTGTTTCTGTAAAAAATAAAGCTGCTACACATCCAAAACACAACTTTCCTACCAACCATGAGGTCTGCTGTAATACAGCTTGCACCATTAGTCTGTTTTCTCTATTTTCACAAATTCTTTCTGATACCTGTGTTATACAATGTCAGTAGAGATTGTAGTTGGAGGACCAGGAGTATGGAAACAGCGGTATGCACATATTAATCATCATTGTGAAAGTGTTACAATGTTTACATGATGGACATGACAAAGCATTCTTAAAAGACATTTATTCGGCACCACAGTCAGATGACTACATTTCGTGAACAACAGCCTGGGTGCCAAAAAGTGTGCATCAAAATCTTTGTTGGAATACTTTTTTTTTGACAGGCAGAGTGGACAGTGAGAGAGAGAGAGAGAGAGACAGAGAGAAAGGTCTTCCTTTTGCCATTGGTTCACCCTCCAATGGCTGCCGCGGCCAGCGCGCTGCGGCCGGTGCATCGCACTGATCCGATGGCAGGAGCCAGGTGCTTTTCCTGGTCTCCCATGGGGTGCAGGGCCCAAGCACTTGGGCCATCCTCCACTGCACTCCCTGGCCACAGCAGAGAGCTGGCCTGGAAGAGGGGCAACCGGGACAGAATCTGGCGCCCCGACCGGGACTAGAACCTGAGGTGCCGGCGCCTCAAAGCAGAGGATTAGCCTATTGAGCCACGGCACCAGCCTGGAATACTTTTTGATTTCTGCAGTACAGAAACTAAAATAATATGTTGCACAGTTAGTCCTTGAGTTCTTTCTCATACCCATGAATGTTTTCCGTTTTTGTGGCAGCTGGGCCTTGCCACCACTGTGCTTTGTTGAGTTCACAGATCTGCTGCGACCTGAGTGGCCTCTCTGTCACTTCTCTTGCTCTTCTTTCCTCCTAAGCTTTGTTTTCTGGTGGTAATTAAAAACTTCTGCCAGTTCCATAGCTACCTGCTGCTGCTGGAACCACCTCCGGCACTTGGGCTTCTTGGTTTGGCCAAGTCTTGGCCTCTACCACGATTAAAGTTTCCTCCCTTCATGAAGATTGATTGTTGTAATTGCCAAATTCATTGCAACTTCCACCAACCTCAATGCTTCCATCATTACCAAATCCAGCACAGCCATACTCACTGCCAGCATAACCACCACAACCTCATCTGGCCACAGAAGCCACCACGACCATTGAATCTTCCCCCGACCAAAGCCATCATTGTCTCCAAAAACCAGCGCCTTGGCCACCAGCACTGTGACCTCTGTGGCTGGGTGATGTGCTGGTCAGCTCTTGTTTCCACAGGGCTTTCCTTACATTACAACTGTGATGACAACCTTATCTGTTGGTCCACAGTCCTTAAAGGCCACAGAAGCAAAACTCCTCTTATTGTCACTGCCTCAGTCATGATCTCAACCACTTTAACGTCCCCATATTGTTCAAAGTAACCCCGGAAGTGATATTCTGCAGTGTCTACTTTAATGCCACCACCCAACGTTCTTTTCACAGGTAGGTGGGCCCTGGTTGGTGGGAATCTTCTGTTGAAATAGCCCTCTTTGGTTCCTCAACTCTTCCTTCCACCCTGTGTGGTTTGCATGCATGGCTGTGCCCACCTCCTCCAGGGTGGCGTAGATCACAAACCCAAAGTCCCTGGAAACACTTGCTTTTGAGATCGCTCATTACCATGCAGGCATGAGCCTATCCATTGCTCAGGTGGTGACCCTCATGTTGTTTCAAAGCCCCGCCCTCCCACAAAGCACTTCCACTGCTGTCAGGCTCTTTAGGAGACTATATATGACCTAGACCCCACGGCAGTGGGGAGAGAGACTTTAACGATGCTTCCTCGGAGGCAGCCACAGGGAGAAATGAGAGCATTTTTCTAAAATGCAATTACAAGATGCTAAATATTTAATACATTTACACTAGTTCTATGGTTGCATAACAAATCACTCAAAATGCAGCTGGCTAAAACAACAGTTACTTGGTATAGCACAGTTTCTGTGCTCTGGGAACCCAGAGTCAGCTTAGCCAGGTGGTTCTGGCTCAGAATCTCTCACAGGGGCCACAGTCAGACTTTGTGTTGGGGCTTCCAGTCACCAGATGTTCCACTGGAGCTGACAAACCACTTGCAAGCTTACCCATTTATTGGTAGGTTCAGTTCCTTTCCTTGGGGCCTCTCCTTAGTCAGCCTGGGTGGCCTCTTGACATTGCAGCTGGCTTCCCCTAGAGGGGAGCCAGGCAAAGAGAAAGAGCCCAAGCTGGAAACCACAGGTTTTGTAACCTCCTCTTGGAAGTGATATACTGTATTAGTTTCCTGATGTTGCTTTGACAAGTGACCATCAAATTAGTCAAGGACACAGATTCACTATCTTACTGTTGTGGAGATCAAGTCCACAATGGGCTTCTCTGAATTAAATTCAAGGCATTGGAGGACTGTATTTCAGAGATTTTAGGACAATCGATTTCTTTGACTTTCTTAGCTCCTGGAGGTCATCTTTGTGCTTTACTTAGTAACTTTTCCTCCATTTCAGAGCCATCGGTGTAGCATCCTCACATCTGTCTGGTTCTGTTCCACCCTTTAAGGACCCTTGTGACTATACTGGGCCTACCAGGTAAAAGGGTACTCTCCCTATTAACAAACTCTTGGGGCTAGCATTGTGGTATAGCAGGATGAGGCACTGCTGGAGATGTCTGTATC